>NW_020538040.1:45308135-45415635 GCF_003426905.1 Ctenocephalides felis | reverse complement strand
ACAATCAACTAAATGCCTTCCAACACTTTCTAATATCCTTGTATCTACATGGTAGCCCTTGAATCAAATATAAAAATTAGGTAAATAATACCTAGAATCTTTACACTAGTTTATCTATGCTTATAATATATAATAATTCAGTATATAATAATTTATTAAGTAGTCTACTAGTTTAACCCAGAACCCTAAAGCCAAGGTGGATTTAAACAATAAGTTTGAAATTGTGAAATTATAAATTGTAAAATACAGATAAATGGTACAAAAGTTTAAATTCTAAGTAATGTAACCTTAATTCGTTTTTTTAGAATTATTTTTAAAGAAAATGTAACATAGCAAATTAAGCATGTAATAAAAATCAGTGTATTTTTTAAAGTAAATCAATAATAATCAGAATTATTATTAAGAACACATCATTTTAGAACTATGCACTTTCTCTCATTTCTAAGCTTCACACAAAATTATGTATAACAATATTTACATTATAGTTAATTTAATGTAATTTTTTCAGATCCACATAAAAAAGATCCACCATTTTATTTTTTATTTAAAAGGTTTTATGGAATACTATCTAAATTATGAAATAATTGCAATGCAGTTTAATTATAAGGTTGAACAACAAAATTAAAAATCATAATCTAAATTATATATTTTTAAACATAATAAACAAAAATTTGTATCAACTCTTACTATTATCGTCAATCCTGGATTTGCAGTTTTTTTTAATTTATCACAATCAGACCGATTGTACTCGTATATTGTAATACAATTATTGCAAATAAAATAAATACGACTTCTGTTTGAAATACATATTTATGGCTTTTTTTATAAAGATTTTGTATTGCATACAACTTTCATCGTGTGCAAATTTGTCAGAAGAATTCATCGGTATTCAGCAGAATTGGAATTACTATTGATTTAATTTATCTTTTGTAAAATTGCTTTTGTTACTGCTTTTTTCTAGTTTACTAGTTTTTTATTGTTTACACATCGCCAGAATAAAAGTTTAGGTAATCGTTTTTACGCATCTTTTGCTCTTTGCTTTCAAATAACGTTGTTAAATAAAACCTAAATTTACTCGTTTTTTATATAATGATGGTACAACTTTTTACCCGCGTATATAAAAAAATAAAATTAAATAATTCTAATTAAAATATATTTAAAATAAATATTAAAAATACATTTTTTTAGATTTTGGGCAATCCGGGATAAAAAAACCCGAAGAATATTGCTTCTGGAAATAGCCAGAGCGCAAGGTGCAAATATGGGACTGTCACGAGCTAACGTAAACCTTTCTATTATTTTCAATATATATATGTGTCTATATTGTGTCAAAATATTTTGTCCATTAAAAATATACAATGGGAGTCCGTGCACTTTAGCAATCTTAGAGAAAATTAAATTACTGCAATCGTAAAATATTGTCTGAAATTAAAAAAAAAACAAAAACAAATAATAGTCTCTAAAAATATGCGGAACATATTCTTTCTGCACGAAAATATTTGAAAAAGATGAACGTTAAGAGTCCGCTAAAACTAGTATGATGAAGAACAAAGCCGAGAGGCAGCTCCAAGTTGCCAGCCTCCTCCTGCCTTCTGACTTCTGAGTAATTAACAATTTCATATTCTTGGTTTGACTGCAATGCAAGAAATCCATTGTATGCGTCTACATGAACAAACGAGCTTTTTGCAATTGTTCACATTTTCTACGTGGATTTTAATTCTCGTGCAAATAATTAAAACAGAATTACAGTCACGGTGGTCGCTCGATCCGACATCTTTTCCTCGCGGAATGCATAATAGTTTGTAATTGATACTATGATTTTTCTACGTTCCGATAATGTATATCTTTGCCAAGCATTTAATGTCAGTTAACTATTCGTGTTTTGCTAAAGAATTCGTTCTAATTTAATGCATTTCAGAGATGATCTCAAAGAAATACCCTTGCTACATGTAAACCATAAAAAATCAAAAACATTCTAAAAACTTTACCCATGAATCTGTAGGTAAACTATAAATCGAAATTAGCTATGTTACTATTTATAAAACCAGAAATAAAAATGCAATTCAATCTTACGAAAAAAAATATTATTTCATTGTCCAAGCACTTTACTTACACTATTTGCACTTCTGCCTAGTACCAGTTGAGAAATTTTATGTCAAATCTTCAAATAAATTCCAAGCCGTAAATAAGAATTGATAGGAAAAATTGAAAATTTATTAATACATGTATTTGTTCAAAAACTATGTTAAAATGTATATTTGAGAATGATATTCGGAAAATAAAAATAGTTACGGAATATCTAATGAACCTCATTTATTCAACTTTTAACTGATGCTATGCATTAATTGTAATGGATTGTATCGAATATTTATGCAGATGTAAAACTAAAGAAATTGAATTTTTAGTAAGCATATTACTATATATTTAGTAATTCAATATGATTTGATACGAAGCAATTAGTTTGAATCACGTTATATTTTCAATTTTTCGCTTATATTTTTGTTCTAGTAGAGTTTTCATAATGACCATTCCCACACTCACTAATTTTAAATTTATGTACAAATTTAAAATATAACTTTTTTTAACTAAATATTTAAGCAATTACTAATTGATATAGTTGAAGTATCTTTCTTGAATGATTGAAATTAATAAAATGATTCCCGAAATCATCAGTAATTTTATTTAGTAAATTATTCTCAAATTCTGAAAAACTGAGTCAGTAACGATGAGTTGTAACAGGAATAAGTAGCAATTGAGTAGATAGTAAGTTTTATTCAGAATTTTGTGTAATTTTTTTCATGAACATACGCAGTCACTAATAATGAAAACATGTACCTTTAAAACATTTGAAAATAAAAAACGGTCTAGTTTAAAACTTTAATACAAAAAACCCATTTTTATATGAAAGAAGGGCCAATTGATTATATGTAATAAGCTACGTAATTTAACAAATGCAAATATACCATTTATAATAATTGAAAAAAGACTGTTCGGACGTATTTTCATTTTATTATATTGACCAATGCGCCAATCTTCATGGCCTTGAGCTTTTACACCATATGGTTGCTACCCTATAAAGGTGGTATGAGATTTGAATCAGACTTAATTTTCTCACTTTTAAAACTAAAGTTCGCGTAACAACATCTGGAATAAATAATCAATAAATATATCATCTTTAATTATAACTTAGTGAAAATCAGTGATTGTATAAAGAACTGTAACTAATACATAAATTATACCAACAAATCAGTGCTTAATACAGTCTACAGCTAAATTATAACCCAAAAACCTTCGTTATCGAAGGAGAGACTCAATATGCACAAACAAAAACAAAGACTTTTCTGAACTTCAAAGTTTTTCAAATTTTCGTAATTCTCATAATTTTTAAGAACACAATTAAATTTGTAAAAAAAATAGCAATTTATTTTAAGGCACTCGTATTAATCACTAATTTAAAAAATCATAAAAACACCTAATCCAATTTTCGATATGAAACAGTAAAAAAACAGAAACATATTAAGAATGTACTACTCAAAAGAACAAGTTATGAAAGCCATAGTCAAAGTTCAAGATTGCGTTTTCGAAGACCCTCCTCTTGTGGATCACTGTATTAAATGATTCTGTTCCAGCCTCTAAAGGTAATATTAATTACCGAATAAATTACGTTATTATTATTAAGTTACTTGATGCTGCGCAGTAGACTAGAAACATAAATTATGTTGTAAAGCCACACAAGCCACAGGTCAAGTTCGGGCCCACATTGCATCAATCATGAACTTGAAATTGCATGAAAATTCTGGCACTTTATAATTACGAACGAAACAGAATGTTAGATATAGCTCGGAATATTGTTAGTAATTGCATTGAATCAGTTTCAAAAATATATTAATCATATTATTGACTTGCATCTTAATTGTGAAGACAAACCGGTATATTTGTGAATTAAAAAATTCCATGCAGCCGAAATAAATCACAGACTCTAAATGAGTTCTTTTGTAACATAATTAGGTACTCTAAATATGAATATGGATAACGTTTTTCATTTTGAAAAGAAATTAGGAATTACATGAATTTTATATTATAAGTAGGAGAGACTGGGTACGATTGTGCCAAGGTACTCTAGAGACAATCGTCATAACACCAAAATTATACTGATTTTGAGATAGGGTCCAAAGGGATAAAGATAAAGTATGTATGTTCGAACAAGTTCTCATTATTGCTTTCAATACATTAACATGATCTGTAGACTGCATCGCTGTCAAAGAGTCAAAAGTAAGTTTTCATGTTCGAATTCTTCGAATAATAACTTAATTGTATACAGGTAGATTACTTTCTCTGTTATTTTGCTGCAATTGAACATTCGTAGTTATTTACCAGCTATTAGTTTTTTCTTAGAAAATTTAGCTCAGTCATAATGACGATTTGTTTTCAAAAGTGTACGTTGAGTACGGTTGTGACAAATTTTGAGATATTGATGTAACGTATTTCTTGTCCTTTTTGGGTGAGGATTAAACAAACGAAAAAAATCTAACTGCAAGAAAAATTCAACATAAAAAAATCGCAAAGAATTCATGTTAACTTTGTCAAAAAATGTGTTTTGTTATATATTGTTATATTTTATTCTTAAGCTTTGTTTAAATGATTATGTTGTGTTGTGTTACATATTACTGTTATTAACGACAATAAAAGTCCTTAAAAACCATTTTGGTGTCATAACTGTCTCTGGGGTTGTGGATGATTGCAACACTCGCCGCCCTTTTCTTGTATGATTTGATTTTGTGACTAACACATCTTTTTTAAGGACAGTATTTCAGTATTTCCACGTAGACAAATGTTCAAGTTACCATTTAATTTACTTTTCTTCCAGATAACTGGTCTTTGTTAGTAAGCTAATTGTCAAACAAAAAGTGTCATAACTATACCCAGTCTCCCCTACTTGGCAAAATAGTAAATAGATTTTTTTTTATTATCATAAAAATTACAAAAGAATGATTCAGTAATTTGGTTGCAGTCAGTGATAAACCTTATAATTATGAACAGTAATTGATTAAATGATAATACTTTGAGAAACTGCAAACCACCCAAAAAAATGTTACCTTTCACCATGATATGTTTGGAATGAAGAGTTTTTTTTTGCTAAGCATTTTTTTTATTATAAATTACAATCTGCCTAAATAGAAAGACATTGAGTAATTAGTTTGACAAATAGCATAAAATTTTAAGAGGAAAACCCAGTGGTTCACCCTTTATTAATGTACTAAATTATGTAATGTATTAAAATATCTTACTTAAATTTTGGTATATTGCTAAGCGATATAAGCCTGACGATTATAGGTAAAGCAATATTATACGATTATACCTATACGATTATAGGTAAATATAGCAATTCAGAAGCCAAAAAAATTTATTATATGCATTTTCAAATTATCATAGCGACTTTGAAAATATGCTTCTACAGAAAATCACAGTTCAATGTGTTGCAAACGCTTTTTACCCAATTTCAAATGCTCTTGCTCATCTACGCAATGTTTGCTTATTGTGGTGAAAATACATAAATCGTTCAGAAAAACTTATTAAAACATACGGATAACTTTAAAATTGAATAAATTATCTAAGTGTTTATCTGATTTAAATTTATAATAAAATACAAGAATTTCTTATAAAAAATACTTCTGACGCGATAATTAATGATTGCCAATTATTTTCAATAAATGTTATCGCATAATAGATATTTCATTTTCACTAGAATACGATTACATTTCGCAGAGTTTTCTATTACATTTAAATTAAATATATTTTATAAAAACAAAATATAAAAAAATGACATCTGATCATTTGTCTTGTTTAAAAAATAACAGTGTGCTAAAATGGGTAAACAAATACGCATCAACATATCTATTTCGAAATTATTATGAGTCAGCTCTAAATTTAATAAGTGACAATAAAAATTTTTAGACATTTAACAAATTAAAATTGATAAGTGCATAATAACAAACATAATGAAATATTTCAAGCCCTTCTGTTACCTCAGCGCATTTTGTGCGGCAGCTGGAGCAACGTTTTACGTAAAAGAGTATATGGGGGGCGGTAAATTTGAATCGGACGTCAGGGCCGATGGCAAAATAATCGTAATTACAGGAGCTAATTCTGGAATTGGCAAGGAAACGGCAAGAGAATTGGCTAAACGTGGAGCTCATGTTTACCTGGCTTGCCGGAATATGGATCGGTGTGAGAAAACTAGAAATGAGATTGTTTCGGAGACCAATAATACAAACGTCTTCTGTAGAAAATGCGACCTTTCATCTATGAAATCGATTCGTGAATTTTCTAAAACTATGCATACGGAATGCAAGCGGGTAGATGTATTAATCAATAACGCTGGCGTAATGAGATGTCCATTAACAAGAACAGTAGATGGTTTCGAGATGCAACTAGGTGTGAACTACCTAGGACATTTCTTACTCACCAATCTCTTGTTAGACATGTTGCAGGCCGCACCAGCTGGACGAATTGTTCATGTATCAGGTTTAGCCCACGCAAGAGGACAAATCAAAATTGATGACTTGAACAGTGACATGTCATACGATCCAGGAGAGGCATATAACCAAAGCAAATTGGCAAATATTCTGTTCTCAAATGTACTAGCAAAACGGTTAGAATATACTAAAGTTACATCCAACGCGTTGCATCCCGGGATTGTTGACACGGAAATAATGCGGCATATGCCTATTTTTTCGTCAGAGTATTCCCGGTATTTCTTAAAAGTAATCTTATGGCCTTTCATAAAGAGCCCTGTTCGGGGTGCACAAACAACATTACATCTTGCTTTACATCCAGACTTAGAAGGAGTGACCGGGAAATATTTCAGCGATTGTAAGGAGAAACCAGTAGCTGTTCAAGCAACCGATACATCAACAGCAACCTGGTTATGGGCTGTGAGTGAAAAATGGACTGGCTTGGCATATTAATTGTTTTGTTCCAAACAGAATTTTTATTTATAAAGTCATTTTAATAAGTTTTACGTGTTGTTGCCTTTTGTCAATTACCTTAATTTTATGTAATAAATTGTTAGTGTGTTTTAAATAACTTTAAATGCTTGTTTTATTTTACCATTTACGAATTCTGAAGATCAAACTTAGTAATACTAAATAAGTCTTCATTTACATTTTTTTAAATTTTCTGGAAAAATTGGAATGCTCTTGTATGCGAATAAAGTTATCGTGAACTATGTGTTAGTTATCGAGAAAAAAAATTAGATCTTTCACGTCACACTGTTTCAATAAATGCATTAATACAAATTATTATTCTCATTATAATGTTGATTATTATATTATTTCATTCTTATTTTTAATAATATTCATTTTAGAGACTTTTTTAATTTTTGTGTTTTTTTCATAAAAATCTAAACGATAGAAAAAATCGATAAGAAAATTTGACTGCAACAAAGTAATAAACATATAAATATTTTTTGGTACGCACTTTTGGCTTAAACTATCTTAAAATATCTATTTGGTAACTATAAATGTATTTATTGAATATTTTACGAACATATAATTTGACTAAATTTTTCTAACTGTTAACGCAATTGCATGGAACGTACTGGTTAAAGCAAAATGATATTTAAAAGGCTAGATATAAAAATTAGTAAAACCACTGATTTAATCCTATATAAATTATGAAAACGTTATGTAAATGTTTAAAAAATAGCTGCATGTTTGGGAATAAAAATTATTACAAAAAAAGAAAAATTAAATGTGGACTTCTTTAGAGGAACTCGCTGATCTAGTTTATTCTAAATTTGTTTTACCATAATTTAGTATTTTATTTGTACCAAATCAACAAAAGCAATTTTCACAAAGTATTGCAATAGCAATATGTTAATATGACGTGATATTATAGACTTACAAATAAATCGTTCAATTCCCGGTGGCGAAAGAACTAGTTTTCTAGCTGTATATTTATGAATGCTATTTACTGATGATCCATATAATTTATTGCAGATCATCTGACCCTTTAAGGTTAATAGGAGTGCTCTGATGTCACTCGGTACAACGCAGTGGTGGCAGAAAACCAGATTTGGTAAGATATTTGAAATAAAAAATCAATATTATTTTTTTATAAAAATAGAAAACATAGAAAAAATAATGCTGTGTCAATTACCAGCATCTTTAGTTCTCGCATATAAATGGCTTTGCAACTGTTTTCAAGAGATTTTTCCGTTTGCTGTGTCTAACTCTGAATGTTGCTCGTAGTTTTTGATCATCATAGGAGCACAAAAACTATAATTGACTTTGTTTGAATAAGTGCATAGCAGTACGCACGTGTCAGAATTGGTTGAAAAAATCAGTTTACAGAAATTTTACTTAATCACGCTCATTGAACAGTATGCACAATTTTCTCGTCAGAATCGAGGTAAAATTTTGCTGTGAAAAGTTGAAATGCAACTATTTTTTATACTGGCTTAATCGGTAATATATTTTAAACATATTGTTTGAGAATATGTGGTTGCAACCTAAATGTAATATTCAAAGATTTATATGCAAAAATTCTGCCAATTCTCCATGAGGAGTATATTCGTCAATCACAGTTTTAAGTAAAGGTGATCATCGTTCTCGTCGAGCTATTAAAGTTGATGATACATATTGTAGAAATTTTATACGTATTGCACACAATAATTATCTTGGAATTGTTATTAGACTTAAACCTTTTTTGAAGGTCCATCCTTAGTGATGGTAAAAAATAGAGTCATGTACTGCATCATAAATCGAAAACTGCCAGAACAAACCACATCAAGAGTTAAAATGTATAAATCAAAGATTGTGGTGATAGTTAATTTATAGTTGATTCAAAAAAATCTGTTCTGGATTTACTTAAGATGACCATCATTTTACTCGACAAATTAAAGGTAATAAAATAAATTTATAAAAAGATTATACGTGTTTCATGGCAATATTGTCTTTAACTCGTTAATAATTTCGAACCTTTCTTTAAAGTTCAGCATTCTTAGTGATGAAAATAAAATTTGTCATTTGTACGGTAGTAATAAATTTCAAAAACTGTCAGTAAACCTCACCAAGAGTTAAATTGCATAAACCAAAAGGTGTAGTATTAGTTTGATGGACAAGTGTTACTAATTTTAAGATAATAATTATACGTTCTTTCAATTTTACTCACATCTAATTCACCCTGATCGCATCCACAAAAGCTGGCTTCAAGTGTATAACTCCTTTTGACCCCAAGCTGTCTCCAAACGACGACCCTAGCGGTACTTTCCTTCTTTCGTTCTACTTTATAAGAGCAGAAAGGCAAAGAAAATGCAGACGAAGTACGGGACATCAGCATTGGTAGTGTCTGTGAAAAATAAATTCAATAATAACAATTTTCATTACACATTTGATTAAAGTTAATATATATTTTCAATCAGTTTTTATAATAACAATATTATCAATTGAGCTTTATAGTTTGTTTCACTAGTTACGATCTAATTGTATATAAAAAAGTATTAAATTTGGTACATTTAGTACATATTCTATATAAATTAAATCTATCATACAAAAAGTTAAAGTTTTATCTAAACGTTCTTTAAGAAATTATTGAATATATTATTGAAATAACACTTTTTTCTCATTAAAATTTTGAAAATGATCTGATTTAAATGCAAATGCAATAGGACATACATACTGAGTTGACGCGACGCTCGTGAAAAAAATCAGAATATTATTCCATTTGAAAAAAGTGCATCGTTACGCAGAATTGCAATATCATAAAATAAAATTTATGATACATGATTTATAAACTATCATTGAGAGCATTAAAATTCAATGTATGTTTTCTAAAACATGATCAGTTACATGTTTGCAAGTGTAACCTAATTGGATGAGCATACATAAATTTACAATGGTAGAGAAAACTTAGTGTCACACGATGAAATAATTGTTGATTTAAGGTAGACAGTAAAATATTGATTATGGAATAATTTATTTTTTTGTAAAGAAATGTATCGAATGCAGATTGCATCTGATAATTTGAAACAGATTATATGAAATATTTGATGCTTCATATGTAAGTAGATAATAATTTTCTATAATAAAAGAGAGTGCACACTCTAGCATAATTTTAATGACATCTTTGCCAAATATTGAGGTGGGCATATCACATTTTTTTGAAAACACTTTGTCATAATGTCCTATCAATTTTTTTAAGGCTGCAGTCTATTTTATATGGCAATACGCCCATGATTTTTAATAATTGACTATTTCTTGCAAATCAAACTCAATTATAAGATATTTTAGTCACTAGAGTAATTACTTAAGTTCATTACTTTTATTATAGAAAATTATTTTCTACTTACATATGAAGCACAAAATATTTCATACAATCTGTTTAAAAAAATCAGATGCTATCATACATTTTTTAACAAAGCTACAAAAAAATAAATAATTCCATAATCAATATTTTACTTTTTACATAGTCAATCCATAGTCAATATTTTACTATCACGTTTGATAAATGATCCATGGATCCTATTATTAAACGTGCTTTTTTAGTAAAATATATCCAAAATAATTGGAAATATTCTATTTATGCAGGTGTAGACAATATTATTTGTTTGTAAAAACTAGCAATAAATAGTTATTTGTTTATGCAGATTATTTGTATAATATTAACAGTAACTTTAATAGTCCAAAAATAATATGATTTTATTTATAATTTTCAAATAACTGTGTAACTAAATTGAAATCTTTTAAACAGGTTGATATATTGTCTGGGTGAGCAACATATATTACAAATCCGATTCTTTAAATGTTACATGTTTTTAATAATATTTTTATAACTTATTTTAAACAGTAATTTTAATTAATGAAATCATTTGTTCGAGCAATTACAAGTTATTATATTAATGTTATTACAAAATTATTAATTATTTTAGTTACATATATTTTAGCGCTAACGAAGATATGATTCTATAAATTTTCACAATTTTAGAATGCGCTCAAACAATATTTAAATATTTATGTACTACAAAACCTTTAGGAGAAGATCGGGTGCACCATTAAAAAAAGGTCTTTATAAATCTATTGTGGGTAAATTTTGAGGGTAAATTGTCAAAACAACGTACTAAAATATTACGAGACTAAAAAAGAGTTTTAATTATAAAGTACCTATTATTAAAATTTGAAATGATGGTGAAAATGACGAACGAAGCCAAAGTCGTAACAATTACACTTGTTTTTCGGTAAATAATTTATAACATTAACTATTTGTCGAATTAACTAATTTGTTTGGCAAACTTGCACAAAATTGGAAAATTTGCAATAGTTCATCACATTATAAACCCTCTAGCAAATTTGGTATTTGGTGATGCAGTCGATTATCTACACATGTCGGAAAGTTCATGCAACCAGCCTTGGAAAAATTACCTACCAGCTAATTTTTAAAACCTCACAATATTGTGAAGTGCTGATAATGACCTTTGTCATGCCATATAAACGATTTAAAATTAATGATATTAATTTTATTTTCAGCATTTGACAAATGCCATCAGCGCTATGAAAAACAATGAACTCCTTATTTTGTCATTAAGGAATATAATTTACTATTAACCTCACGCAACTGTTTTTCCGGAAATTTGGTCGTCAAAGCCTTCTTTATTTTCTCATCTACAAACTACTTACTGCATACTATATTTTCCTGTTCCGTTATAATTTCGAGAAGCGTCCTTAATTCAAACAAGTACTATTTATTTTAAATCCAATTACCTTGGCCTCAACTGAACAATATGTTTTGAGTTATACATTAAATCTCTATGATTATACGCGAATTTACCGTTTGATTTTGTAACACATTTTGATTACACAGATATAAATATATGGTTACAAAATTTAATAAAAGACTATAATAAAAGAAAATTATTATAGACATTTAGTTGCGTAACTATATTTATTATCGATTCAATCTATCAAGGAAAAAATGACTTGCAATTTCGCTGATTAAACTGTACAATAGAAGTTGAATGAAGAATTAAGGAAGACGAAATTATTTTGCCGTATAAAAATTCTATTATGTTAACGATAGAGAACAGTTATGAAGATTTAAAAATTAATATATTATGTGCTTATTTTTCTCTAGGATTATGAGTTTTTGCTACCTTTTAAATTTTACCTTTTATTATCTTTACCTCTTTTCTTCTTAGTCGGTAATTTAATTAACGTATTTTCGTTCTATCTTTAGAGTTGAATTTGATATATTAATAATAAAAAGTAGTTTTTTTAGTGATCTTGAAACACGCTGGATAAATTTTATACATAGCTTGCAAGAAGAACTGTTATATATATATATATATATATATATATATATATAAAATGTTTGAAAAAAAAACAGAATGAAATCTTTCAACCGATTCCAAAATAATTTTTAACTTTTCAAGCAAATTGATAAACAACAGTTCCTTTACATTTTAATTTAACGATTTTCCACTATTGAACGATTAGTTGACGATACTAATATACAAATAACGTCATCTACTACTGCCATTTACTTTAGTACCATTATATTTGTAAAAAAAAAAATTAACTTCACGAAGGAATATATTATAATTTCGTCAGAGAATCCAATTTGCTAATTTTATATTTTCTGAATGTTTCAAGTCATTCTGAATCATTTGACAGCAAAATTAGAAGTAATTGTGATCTTTCGTTAAGTTTTTCGTTTTTCTCCAAAATAGTTTTTTTTTTATTATCTCTTTTATTTACAACTGTCCAGTAAAGGAAATTCAATAAATTTGATGAATTTACAAGAGTCGGCCGAAAAGGGACATTGTACACTACAAGGGCATGTTTGAAAAAACAACTTAGTAGTTGTTTTTCCATTCGATATAAAATAGTTGTACCGATTTCAATCATTCTGAAGAACTATCCAAAGCCATCGTAATTATAAAATGATTGCAATTTTTTGTCGACGTTTTTGCTAAAAATCTTGAACCGATTTTGAAAATTTAAAAAAAATGGAAATCGTGCTGAATTGTTTTTGGTAAAGATCGGTCGGACGATTTCTTCGCAATTAATTGTTGAAATATTTTATCAGTTTTGGTGAAATAGTGTAGTATATGTGTGTAGTAGGGTATATAAAGCTGATGGTTTTGATGGTTATCCTAAAATATTATAGGCCTACGAAAAGGAATCCACTTGTAATAATTTACCAAAATTTGGAAAAAAATAAGCCTTGTAAAAAGTTGCAAGTTCTGTAAAAAAATTCAATTTTTATTTATTGTTGATTGATTTAATCGATTGTTGACACATATCAAAAAGTTTTTCGAAACATGCCTTAAAGCAAAATGCCACTTGCACCTAGTTATTATTTTCAATTCCAACAATGTTTCCAATTGACGTCATTACATAGAGCTTTTGAACTGGCTTTATGGAATGTTTATAAAATACAGCTTGACAATAATTGCAAAACCACATGAATCCTCCTGCCTGCATATAACTACCAGTAATAACATTTGAGCATCTATTGATTTAGTTATCACATTACTTGGAGCACTCCAACGCGGTTGCCTGCGCCCGGAGTTAAGTATCTACATTTATATTTGCTCTAGGAAGTGGAAGGTTAGATTACGTGTAGAGGTCCAGGCTGACGTAACGTTGCTAACATTATTGAACTGTCTGATGTCTCTATTAATTGTTGTTTATTGAAATATTTTCAGTTGTTAACTTCGACGTGTCCAGACATTTACCTAAAGTATTTCAAATAAACAAGGAATACAGTTGACTGCATGCTGTTTCCTCATTTTAGAATTGTTGGAAGAGAAAATGCGCAAGAGAGTTGTCAAGTATTATTGTTACCTTAGGCTGATGCCATGTCTATTAGAGAAAGACTTAAACTCATATGATTTTATATAGGGGGAAGTCCCTGAGTGCCGGACACCGAAAATTATTTATAAATAAATCAAAAAATTATTCAACAAAATGTTTATTAAATTATTATTTATGTTAGATAACAAAGTTAGATAACAAATCAAACTAAATTAACAAAAACGCAACCTTTGCTAAAAATAATTAATACTATCAATCAAACTTTGGTAACAAAAAATATGATTTTAAAAAGTGGCACCTAGTACCGGACAATTCAAAATAACCTGCATTGAAAACATATGTAGCTGAAATGTCTGCACATGTGTGTTTGACGAATATTCTTAGATATTGCAAAATTCACTATTTATCCACCCTTTTGGCTAGACCACACCGATGCTCTCAGCTGGAGCATTCATCATAAAATTTTCATTATTTGACTAGGAAATACGAAAAATGGGGGTATGTAGTGATCGTTAGCACTCATACAAAACAAAATTAAATAATTAGAATAAATTACGTCAATTCTCACAAGAAATATCAATATGTTTACTATCCAGCGCTTAGTGTTCGGTGCTAAGGGACAGACATGTTTGTTCACTTGGTGATACCTACTAAAATTGTTTAAAACATCTAATATTATTTTACCATTTTACAGATAACAATCAAGTACTACTTTTATCTTTGAATGCCACTCTAATGGAAATGCATAAATATACTAGATTTACTTCTATTGATATTTAGGTGACGTAATTACTTCCTGTGATACTTAGGTGACGCCGTGATTTCTCGCCTAAAACAACAAACGCTTGCTCCCGCCGTGGCCGTGTGCGTCAGAGGCGAGGCTTGGCGCGTGATCCTGCACCTGTGTGCCCCCACGCCCCTTTTATTTGTATTTTGCAATTGAAGGATTTATACTCGTTTAAATAATACGTGTTAAATAGAGTGTCCGGCCCTAGGTGCCGTCCGGCGTTACGGGACTTCCCCCTAATATTATTATCATTGATATTTGTATGCGTTATTTATAAAATGTATTTGTTGTGTCCGAAAAGCATGCAAAAATATTTTGGAAAAATAAATGTGATATGTGATGCTCTCATACCATGAGATCTGCCTCCAGCCTTTGCACTAATATATATATAGACAGATTATTTTAAGTTTATCGATACAACAATACTTACTAAATAATCGTTATTGGATGCTGCTTCTTTGTCCTTTGGACGCCAACTGTCTTGAGCGCAGCACCCATACAGGAAAACATTTTTCCTTCTTGAATGTCCATGGTAATCAACAAATAATTCCGGAACTGAACACAGAATGCGCACTGCATACTCTATGAGACCCTGCAAATAATATTTTAAGTAGTAACGATAATAAAAGAGTATTGTAGAATAACAAGTTACAAAATTTGAATAATATATTTTGTGATAGACTGGATCGTATTGATTAAATAATGTAGATAATATTCCGCGAAAGACCTTTAAAATTAAAAATTATAGCTTGAACCTTTTTGGCCCCTTATATGTCTATAGTTTGATAGTTGATTATTTGTTGTGAGTTAAGTAGCGTAGGGCGGGGCTAGTTGAGCAAATTTTTACTTAAACCGATGTAGCTCCTCAATGAAAAGTCTCAATAAATTGCTACACGGCTTAGTGCATTTGATGTTTATCGCTTAACAAAAGTGTTAATACTATTTTTTGGTAATAAGTAAAATTTAAAAGTTACAACTGTTTAAATGCAAAAAGTCAAGTATGCTCAATGTACCCCATAGGTGGGGCAAGTTGAGCACTAAGAAAGTATAATGAAATTATAGGTTCAATGTCGATTAGTGATGAAATAAAATAAGTTTTTAATAACCAGTTTTATATTTATAGTCTTTATTGACAGAGAAAACAAAACTTATAGTAATTTTCTTTGAATAATTAACCAAAAGTAGAATCAACAAAACAATATCGTATCTTAGGAATTATTTTACCATTATATTCAGTATTTTTTCTTAAAATCATTATTTCTTTATATTGTTACTCATAGATTTAGCTTAAATCTTAAAAATAATAATTAATTCTGGAAGTTAATGGTAATTGTCTTAGTGACAGAACAAGTTTAGCAACTATGCTCAACTAACCCCAACTCGGAATTTCAAAATAAAAGCGAGTTTATAAAAAAACCGTGAGAATTATACCCAGAATCTCTGTGCATATTAAAAGTACTATAGTTATATGCAAGAATAACATTTACCTGATTAAAAATAAATAACAATTGACTAAACCAGACGTATTCTCGTGATGAAAGACTTTTTTACTTTTTGGTCTCAAAATAAACAAAACGCCCGTGAGCCGCACTCATTAGTCCAGCGGCCAGTAGCGATCGCGGGATGTTTATTTCTCCCAAACCTCTATCTTTTCGCCATATAATGCCTAAACGGACGGTGAATAGTTTTCGAGATATTTCGATTGCTCAACTTGCCCCTATGCTCAACTAGCCCCGCTCTACCCTACTGTGATGTAGTTATTTTGATTTTCACAGTATAATTACTAAAGGCCAAATTGGACCACACCACCGTATTTCATTTTGTAATAGTCCAGAAACTTATTTTTAAAACAATTATTAAAAATTAATAAAACATTAAAATATTTGTTTGTTGAAAATTTTCATTTGGAGTACCACACTTGTATCAAGGTTCACCATCAATAACCATTAGTGAAATATTTCGAACTGATTTGGAATCTTCACTTCGCCCAAACATGCCCGAGTATATGGTAATGAATAATGGTCATTAGGATGCATCTTATTGTTGTTGAGGCCTTCATTATACCGGGTTCGTAAAGATTATAATAAGATGCGATTCGGAATGTAAAAGGACGACTCTGCTTTTAACAAAAGATACTTGGCGATTTATGATTTGTGATTCGCGTCACGGCGAAATCTTGCAGCTAACGCGCGTTAAATTTGGCGAACGCATTTATCAAGAAATAAACATAAAAGCTTCAAAATTACGACCGTAGATACACATGAATTCGAACACAGAACGAGATTTATTCAAATGGAACTGCTGCACACACAGTGGCGGATTTATAGGTTAATGAGTTTAGATAAATTAGAATTGCCGTCTTAAATAATGATTTTGTTTGTTGAGGAGGTTGCATATTTTATCATGCATACTGTTATGTATCTGATCATAGAAAATCTGACGCAGTGCACATACAATAGTATTTAAAATGAATTATAAACGTAAGAAGCCATAAAGTTTTCACCTCGCAGCTTAAATACACTTCGATGAATTATGTGTGACGTAGCTTTAAGTTTGCAGCATAGAAATAAATAAATACAATAAAGTTTTTTAATTGGTAACAATTTTATTTTTATTAATTAAAAAAATATAATACTATTTGAATTTATATCATGATCAAAAGATTTCATTTATATTTATATTAATAGATTATAAATTGTATAGTTTAAACAAAAATATATATAGCTACTATAAACTGGAATTATTCATAGCATTTTTTAGCTCATAACGATAATAATTCTCTGTAATGACAAAACATAGTATAGGAAAAAAACATATTTTATGAAAATAAACCTTATTTGACGGGCAGATATTTGTTCACATCTAGTCGTTTATATCTATTTAGTAGTTAAAGACAAATAGAAGTTAAATAACCTTTATTTTGTTGTACTTTTTAACGTTTGAATAGCAATTATAGCTTTGTGTTCTGATTTAATTTATTTGTCTAGTGTTACAAAAAAGCAACCCAGTGGTTGACTATTCTCTTTCTGATAAAATTATCTTATACATATTTCTATTAGTGAAGTGAATATATACTGAAACCCTCAAGTGTCTATTTTCACTTCATATTATATTTGAGATCAACAGTCTTAAGTGAAATCGCTACTGTTTGATGCCTATGTCCAAAATGGATATCTAACCTGGACTAGTGATTGATAATTCATATTCTTACCACCATGGGTTCATAGCCGAGCTTTTGCTCTAAAAATAAGCAACATAAAATACTGTACTGGTAAGAAACATGAAGTGGTACATATAAACCACAAAAACTATAATAAAAATAAAACAATAATATATATATATATATATATATATATATATATATATATATATATATATATGGATCATTCTGTTACAAATCGCACGAATTTTGAGTTAAATAAAATGTCACATTTTAGAATGGTCTGTTGTTTTTTTCCAGATATTATTCAGAAAATCATTTGACGCGTATTTCAGGATTCTCCTGAAAAAAAATTTTTTTACGTGAATATTTACAATAAAAATATAGATTTTTTGCTCAATTTCATTTCTCAATTTTTCCCAAGAGTTTTCATAACATTTAGTAATTGTATTTTCTTATGCAATTCCCAATATGGACATAGTTAGAGAAAAAAAAACAGAAACTTATTCATTAGTAATACATGAAGGTCATTTATACAAAGTTAATAATACATTAAAGTTCATAAATCTCAGCATTGTAGAGAAAATTATGTAGTCTGGTGACAGACCCACGCACAAACTCGCTCCATGAGTATCTCAAAATTAACAAGACATTGTATATTTGATACAAATATGGCATCATTGCATATTTCACATAATTAAAAAAATATTATAAAAATAATATTAATATCTTTATTAAAAATGTGAACAGTTTGGACAGTTGCGAATATTTTGAATATTTTTGAAAATAAAACATTGTTCGGACGTATTTTCGTTTTATTATATTGGCCATGAAGGTGACAACCTTCAGGGCATTAAGCTTTACACGGAATGGTTGCTACCCCTGGTAGAAGAGGGGGTAGCGGAGTATTTTAATTGAACTAGTTGTTCACTTCTAAATGTAAAGTTTGCGCAAAAACATGTATAATAAATAACCAATAAATATATCTTCTTTCATTATAACTTAGTAACAAATCAGTGATTGTAATAAGAACTGCAACAAATACATAATATAGAAACAAATCAGTGTTTAATACAGTCCACAGATACAAGGGTTAAATTATAACCCAACAACCTGAATTATCAAAGCAGAGTTTGAATAAATTTTATAACTACGTAACACAAAATGCAACATTTATGTGGATTTTCAAAAAAAGACTCCTATAATAATACGAAACCCAAAATTCAGTGATAAAAATATTTATACCTTTTGCCTTTTAGTAATTTTAGTAATTTTTTCGCCGTATCTCCAAAATGGCTTGACCCATGGATTTTTTCAGTATGTTTTGGATAATGACTAAATAATAGAAAGTATTAGTTCAAAATCGATAAAACGTTAGTACGGTTAATTACTTCTGTTTGCACTTTTCTCTCAATAAATTCATCATTTTTGATAATTTTAATTCGGAGCAACTGTTATCCCTTAAACATACAAACATTCCATCCATGAAATGTTGATGGTAACCAGAGTGGACCATCCCAAATATACCTGAACATCATAAAACCGCGTCATAAAATTAGCTATTTTTTTAAATGTTTTATATCATCTACATATTACTTACCATTTACCTTTATATTATTTTACTAGATATTTTAATAATATAAATGAAATACAAACTCTATCTAACTCCACTCTGGGTGAAAAAGGTGAAATATCCTTAAGGCCGCAGATAATTTGTGACTTTTACCGGTAGATATAAATGAAATGTCATGTAATATAATCCAATTTGACAACATTGTTTAGTGAAAAACTCATCATATCCTCGCCGTATTTGAGATTGCTCCAATTTGTAAAATGATCCACTGTGGTAACCAACTGCTTATATATTCTATTACATTTAACCATGTCAAAATAATCAGAAGATACTGAAAAATAAATACAATTTTTTTTTAGATTTTCATAACTTACCCTGCGCAAGATTAACAGATCCTATTATCTCGAAGATAGTTAATTAATACAGTCATTTTTTAAATGAATAAATAGGTTATGAAGATTTTAGTAACTTCAATCAGAGTAAGAGAAATTTATGACCAAGTTCAAAGCGAGCACAGTTCGATGCGGCGTATAAGTAAGTGTTGAATAAAATAATTTAATTAACTCACAAATCGATGTACCTCCTATGACGGCGCGTTATTTAATATCCATCCATTTCGAATATTCAAATGCTTTGCCTACTGGTAGTTAAATATGCTTGGTAATATATCAGTGTTGCAAATAAACTAGCCATCAAGCACACACTTAATTTCGAGTCCGACGTGCGTCTGTCAGAACCGCGCACTCCTCGGCTGAGGGACTATTTATGCCCCTGGTAAGCGATGCATGTAACTTATGAGCGCCCAAGATAAATGAGTTGTAGTCTGCTTGATTTTCAGACCTTCTGGGCTAAATCCAAGTATGTATATCATTACCCCGAGATAGAACGCAAGATCACATATTACCAGTGTCATTCTCTAGACATATTGGCCTTAAGTATTATGTTACTAAGGCGCGCAATCATAGAATGTAGAATCTTCAACGAGAATAACAAATCTCTGTTTTTACTTTTCTGCATTAACTTGATGAATTATATGGAGTCATTAGAAAACGTACTCCTATGTGATTGTCTACTCTAAACAGTAATGGTTTAGAATTCAACGTGTGCATTAAGTGTTTCGTATTGCTGCAGATTAGACATGTGCTAAATAGATTCTCAAACATTCTCTTGTTATATGAAAAAGTATAAACATCCCAGCAAATATCATAAATATTATTAAAACTAGTTGGTATTGGTATTTTGCCTTGAGGCAAGTTACATGAACTTCACGATATGTTTAAATAATCGACTTAATCAATAAAAAATGAATTAATTTATGAGTGATTAAAAGTATTCCGAGTGGATTTACTACATATGAATGAAAACGAACGAACACGTTAACTCGGAGTATTTTCTAAAAGTAAATTTTCAAAAATCAACCATTTTTATAATTGAACTAGTTTCCGTAGGACTTCAATGGTTCAGTATGTTCATTAAGACCAAGAACTCTATCGTTATACCAAATAAATTGAGTAATTTTAATTTTAACAAACGTCAAAAAAAAAAAAACTACTCATTTTCTCAAACTTTGATGAATTTTTAAAATTAAACTACTTTTCGTAAGGCTGTAATATTTCAGTAAATTCTATGAGACTATGATATATATCGCCAAAAAAAATCGGCTTAATTTTTTTTCAACAGTTAATTACAAGAAAACGGCTCGGTAGATTTTCGGCTAAAACTAATCAGTATCATTCCCAACTAATATCTTTCGAACAGGTTTTTATTTTTTAAAATCGATTCGGTGGTATGAGCTTAAACGTGGACGAAAAGTTTAACACTTTTTTCCAAATTACAAAGAAACGGCTTGGCAGATCGTCGCACAAAACTGACAAACGATAGTCTTGATTGAGACACATCAAATGGCTTTTAAATTTCTGAAATCGGTTCAAGCGTTGTCGTAGGACCGTAATATTTTAGTATGATCTATAAGACTATGGTCCAAGGACTACCACCACAAAAATAATAAAAATCGTCGAATAAAAATTGTTTAACACTTTATTACAAGAAAACGGCCCGGCTGATCTTTACCAAAAACTAATCAGCACGATTCCCAACCAATATCTTTCGAACAGTGTTTGAATTTTCAAAATCGATTCAAAATTATGGGCTAAACCGTAGACGGAAAATTTTTCACTTTTTGTCAAGCAGAATTGATAAACGCTAGTCCTCATCGTTTAGAAAAAACTAATTTCTAGTAATTAACTACTCAACTTAAATGCTCAACTTGTCGCAAAATAACAAGCAAAGTAATCTATCAGAATACAAGTAACAACTGTTATTAAAAGCTTACTTTTGACTTTTTAAAAGCAATGTGGTCTACAAATAGGGCGACTGAAAACAAGAATGTGAACTTGTTCAAACAAACATATTACATCTTTCTACACCCCTTGGTCTCTTTTTCAAGATCAGTATAGTTTAGCTGTTATAGCGACTGTCACTACCGTACTCTGGCACAACCGTACCCGGCCCCTACTACATTATTAAGTTAGCAATTCGCCTTAAGGCTTTATTTTTCGATAAATGCTTTAATCAATAAGAATCCCTATTGCATTGGATGGATTATAAAATAGAGCTAAGAAAGCCAATGATATATTTTACAACCAATGAAATAATTACAGCTTTAATTTTTTATCTTTATTATCTCCATATAATGTTAGAATAAGGAAATATTATAATTTTCCTTTATGACTCATTAAGTATTAAGATTTGCTTTTAATGTGTTGCCACGTGATTGATAAATAGCCTGAACAGGAGAAAAAAGTTATTTTACTGAAACCGCCTTATACTTTAGTAGATTTATTATCCTAATTAAACTTCGATTAATTATTAAACCTAAAACTAATTAATAAATTTATATTGATAGATAGAACTGTAACTGGTTATAATATGCCTCGAGCTTGATACGCAGAATCTCTCTGACAGGTTCCATTTTAAGTAATCTGTTTCATCTTTGCCTTAACTAGTCGTATTAGTATTCCTAGCACTAAAGATTGTAATGAATAATAATTTAATTGATTAACAGCACGGTTAATGCAACGTAGTTTTACATATTTATTCCCTTTATTGAATACACTAACTCTATAAATATATTTACAATATAAATTGGTCAAATAATGTATGCAAATTATAGCATATACACGATATGATATTTAATTATTAAATCAGATATCAACGAATAAATTATAATAGGAAAAGTATAATAGCTCAATTAAAAATATGTCGAACATGACTCGATATAGATATTGAGGACTTTTTTTAGCTTTTTTCAAGCAATATCGTTTTAAATGATTAATGTAATAAAAAATAATGAAATATTTTTCATAATGTATATCATAGCTAATATAAAAATGTAATGGATATTACTAATTTAAGTTAATTATTTAGTCAAAATGCCATTTAAAATTCTCCATAATCAATAATTACATTCATAAAAATTCATATCGTATCACTATACTTAATGATAACTATTTTCAAATTAATAGAATAAAAAATATTTTATTACGGGAGCATCCTCCGCAATAAGATTGTTACTACATTACCATCAGAAAACTTTTTCAAGATGTACAAAATAAAAGTTTACCTGAAATAATATATAACATATGTATAGATATGTAAATATAAAGAAACATTTCTTTCATTTCAATTTTACAGTACAAGTTTTATATTTGTGTGCGAAATTTAACCCTTCCCGCAGAAATGACGCTGCGCTTAGGAGCCAGTAAACCGCCCATTTATTTATTACATAAATATCTGCAAATTTTTTCAATCATTATCGATTATCATGTATTTAAAAATTAAAAATTGCACTTCTAAAAAACTAAAAATCGTAATAACTAATTAGAATTATCAATAATTTAACTCATTGTCAGAGTGATAAATATTGAAGCAAAATATGTCATACTTGATGGCAGAAAAATTAAACGTTAGAATGATATAAAAAATAACAAATAAATAATTATTTCTATGTATATTTTGGCACAATATTTTATATTAATTTGAGTATTAATAGAATTAGATTGTTAGAAAAATTAAAGGGAGCGCAGCATTATGTTTCAAAAAACGGTGGAGAGGGGCGCGGTACGAAAAAGTTGAAAACCACTAAGTTCAATTTTATCACGCCTTTTTGAAGCATCAACTTAGATTTCTAAAAAATTTTTTAAAATATTTTTGAACAGCAGTCAGAACCAAATAATCCAATAAGCTGTTGTGCTGATTTGATTTAATACTAGTCTATTTGACAGACGGCAACCCAATCAGTTGTCACATCTCTGCATGATATTATTATTACAATTTCTGTAACAGTTTTATTGGTGCAGCAATAGGGCCAGGTGAGAGCTATTTTCACTTGGAAACATATTGCTATCTATATTTCCAAGTGAAAATCGTTTTCAATGCTGCCTGACAAAAGACTGCTCGAAATGGGTATCAAACCCGGGACCTCCGATACAGGTAGCTCTTAACCGCTTACCTGCTGGCGATCCCTCTAAGAATTATACCATGATCGTTGGTCATTACGAGTAAAAACATATATAATATACATAATAACAATCTAAAAATTATAATTCTAGTTTCGTAAAAGGTTATATTTGTGAAATCAAATATAATCTCAGAAATACAGAAAAACATCAGTATGCAAAAATGCACAATACTCTCATTCTTCTTGCGGTTAAAGCGTTTACTCTCTAGGATATTCAATGAATTTAAATGATATACGCCGAAGAATGGAATGTGCGTTCTAGTAGTGTTGTCAGTTTATTGCAAAACGCAAGGAATTAGGTAAAGTATTGAATTGCGATAATTTTATAAATTTTTGCATCGGCGGGATAGTTAAGCACGCTCCATAGAAAAATAAAAGAAAAACGACATAATGAGAAACTTTTACAAGGAGAAGTTTGATGGTGGCTGTTGGTCAAAAATGCGCTTGAATTTCATAAGATCGATTACTATTGCAAGCGTCCAGATCGCCGGAGACTTGAATGCCTATAATCACTTAATAAATTGTTGAAAATATGTACATTAATTGAAAGCACCTGTCACCGAATCAAAATATCACCGGATGCTGTGCCTTCGATCTCGTTTATAAGAGATCGCCCGAGTCGCATGCAATCCGCTCGGAACCTGCGAATAAGCGCCAATGCCGGCTTGTTTTTACATAAAGGTAATGGGTCCGTAACCGCACATGACGGATTGGCCGGCGTCATTACAACGTTGTTTTCGATGTTTTATTAATAGTCGTCATAAATTAGAGGCACTGTAATTAGGAGAATGCTTAATGGAATACATACATCATCCGCGCCACGATTGTAACGTGTATATATACTTACAATTGCGCTCTTATTACACGGTAACACGTACCTGCGAACGGGGAACCTGTTTCATATTTCGCATCGAAATCGTAACAAAATCAAATATTTCGATGAAAGAATAGACAAACCTATTATTAATATCATATGTGACATTTCTATGGTTTAATTGAAAAAATATCTCTCCCTTTAACACACTATTATCAATTACATTTATAGTTAGGTGCAAAAATAGATTATACGCTAATGATATTTTCATCCATAAAAACAAAAAAAAAATGTTTAAATAAACGATAGTAACCGAACTAGCTACTTAATAAAACAAGAAATTAATGTTCCTAATTTTAGAAATTTTATTCTATCAAGTCTCAATATCAATCCAACATCTCATCAATCATCCTTACATCTCCATCTCATCATCAGCCGAATTCATCATCACTTTTATCTCGAAGTGAAAATTTATATTAATAAGTAGAAAACCTGACACAACAATAAAAAAGAAATGTTGCTATTTTTCAGCACATAAATTGTAAGTAAACAACATAAACGTGTTGACTATAGATTATATAGAACAAGATTAATATAGATCAGAATATATTCGAGGTGCTTATTTAAAATCATTCACAATATCATATTTACAGGCAGATAATTTTTCTTTAAACTTTATTGCTTTTTCTTACATTTTTACATATATATTACATTTCTTTACATATTAGATACATTTTACTTCTTCCTAATATCTTACATGTTTTTATTTTTTTCTTTTTTCATTACATATTTCAATTTTTTTTTGTTTATAATGGATACTTCTCCTGAAGGCAGGTCCGTGTATAGAAATAATCTAAACTCAGTCATGGATGCACAAGGTCAGAGTCCTTTTTATTTTTGATACAGGGATATAATCCGAGTACCTTTTACTTGCAAGAAGCATGTTGCTATTACAATTATGTCCCAGATGCATACACGTATGCTGCAGCAATGCCCACAACAGACCATTTTTACTTGAGATCGTATTTTGGATGATTTCAAGTGAAAATCTAGTATTGAACTGCTTTAATACAGAGACGGTCAAGGTTGGGATCGAACCCTAGACTAGGATTTACTAGTCCACGTTCATACCACCGGACCACGGCTAGCCCATAACATTTGGAGGTGAGGTTTTAGCAGATTTGAGATTTTAATAAACACCAAAAACATAGCTTTTTTACCGTTTCGTGACTACCAACTTATGAGACTACTCAACATGTTACAAAAGAATAAAAAGAAAATAATATCATGGGAATTGTTATTCAAGTGCTGCACTTTTAAATTTATGTTTCACCTTGTAAAACGTCGAAGTTTGAGAAAAATATCGATGGCTCCGGGGTTAAAGGTTGCCAACCGCTGTCATTGGTTCTCCATGTAACTATATCAAGTTGGAGATTATATTATAGAATAAATACTCGGACATGGGCTGTCGCCTGTGGATATGTGGCGGCTGGTCTTTGTTGTCGACCTCATGTGCCGACTCATCTATATCATTCAAAGAGGCAGGGATGCGCGAAAAATATAATAAAAGTATAATACACGTTATTCAAATCGTTTCAAATTTAATGTGTCATCGTTATTGATTCATTTTTAACGATTAAACCCAAGCACAACTAGATGACTTACAATTATTAATGCAATTAGTTATGAAAAACGTGCTTATTTCTGCAGTCAAAACTTTTCGTTTTACATAGACGCCGATCTGGTTTGTTATAAAAGTATGAGCTTTATATAATAAGTTCATAATATATTTCTGATTTAGGTCTACTACTACAGAGACGTTTCCAATTCTTTGAATTTGTTATATAAAAAATATACTGTAAATTTTAATTCCATTAATTTTATCTTTTAGTAATCTATTGGCATAAACAAATGTAGCCAAAATTTAAAAGGCCAAAATAAGATTTTTTGTTCGATTTTAATAATTATTGTTACTTTTATAGAGATATATCACTTTGTTTGTTATTTTGCTGTAAATTGAACATTCGTAGTTAATTACCTGCAATTAGTTTTGTTTTATGAGACATGTATATGTTGTGAAGTGCATTTCCTGTCTTTTTTGGGTAAAATTGACACAGAAAATCAAACTTGACTAACAATAAGATAAAGTATGAAAGAGAAAAAGAAAGGAAAAATTCAAAACAATAAAACAAAAGATTTGACAAAGATTTCTTGCAAAAAATCATGTTTTGTTATACAATGTTATATAATATTCGCTCGCAGACAAATGTTCAAATTACCAATTAATTTACTTCGTTTTCAGCTAATTGGTTAATTAACAAAATTATTGCTGATCAAAAAAGTAGCACAACCGTACCCAGTCTACCCTATATATATTAGTATACGTCCTACTCTAAGATAAATCAAATATTCCCATCAAAATCTCAAATTATGCTGAAGATTTAATTTAAACTGATGTTAATTTACAATATGAAAAATATATGAAAATTTTAGAAATGTAATAAATTTAAACGCTACACATATTTATTATCCAAAGAATTGTTTATTAAAAATGTATATATACACAAACATATATTAAACACATAATTATAAGTAAAACATATTGCAATACCGTTCTGTATAAAAAAAAAACTAAAAATTAAATTTAGTATCATCTATACCTTTGGGATTCGCCTTTGTATTAGTGGTTAATATGATTTAAATTATAAGTTTCAGGTTTTATTCCCGCCTCGGGCAGCTTGATGTCAAGCAGTAGCGACATTAGTTTTCAAGATTCATCAGAACTATGTAATATTAAATTAAGATAAAAGACCCATATGAAAAATACTGAGAAATTTTATATTGGTTCAGTAATAACCCGGTAAGGTGCTATTTTCAATTGATACATATAGCTTACTATATTTCCAAGTGAAAGTAGCACCTTACCGGGTTATTACTGAACCAATATAAAATTCCTCAATATTACAAATTTTGTAATAATAAATTCATTAAATAGACATGGAACAACCGTATGGGTTGCCATAAAAAATGTCACGCAGTTTAATAAGTCAAAACAAAAGCTCAAAGGACTAAAAAAAACAAGTCTATGCTAGTGCATATCTGAATGTGTGTTGGTGTGCATCAGCAGTTACATGAAATAAGTTTCGCAAATGTTTGTCGTATTTTCATATTGGTCTTTTATCTTAATTTAACATTACATAGTTATGATGAATCTTGAGAGAACGCTAAGACGTCAATTATATCCATTGAAAACAGTGGCATAAATTTACCGATGGTTATTATCATAGCGGATGTCGATATATCAGGAACGGGAGAGCTCCTGCTATACATATATATTAGGATTTGAATCAGGCGTGGCCAAATCCATCGATTCCATGGTCAATAATCATTGATGAACCCATTATAATAGGTTATAATATTATATCATATTATAATAGGTATATATCTAATAGAGTATTTTAATAAAGGTAATTGAAGACAAAAGTAGGGGAGGCTGGGTACGATTGTGCCAGGGTACGGTAGTGACAGTCGTCACTACTAAAAGAGAAACAAAGTATAATTGTTCGAACAAATTCTCATTATTGCCTTCAGTCAGTGCCACACATTAACATGATCTGTAGGCCGCATTGTTTTTGAAGTGTCAAAAGTAAGTTTTCATGTTCGAATTTGTTTATTAATTACTGTAAATTGAATGCAGATAAATCATTTTGTTTTCTATTTTGCCGTAAGTTGAACATTAGTAGTTATTTACCAATTTGCTTAGATAATCTGTCCTAGGGGTGTGGACGGTGGATACTGAAATACTGTTCTTAAATACGGTGGATTAGTCATAAAATCAAATCAGACAAATAAGGGCGAGTGTCACAATCGTCCACACCTGAGGGATGGTTTCGACACTTGACTTTTTCTTGTATAATTTGATTTTATAACTAATCTATCGTATTCAAGGACAATATCTTAGTATTTCCATGCAGTTCAAATTACTTTTTTCTCGGCCAACTGGTAAATTACCAAAATTATGGCTGATCAAAAAATTAATATTTAAATCAATATTAGCGTATTAAATTTGCTGTTCCCAAATAATAATAAAGACAATATAATAGTATGCAAAACAAATTATAATAAATTTAATGAAGACTTGGTTAAGCAGGTCCAATTACATGTGCTAACGTTAAAGATAAAAAATTAACCAATTTGGGCATTTAGTGGTTTCTTTAAAAAATATTATTCGGGCACAAAAAAAAATGCGCTTAAAACAGTTGAAGACAAACCAAATGTGGTTCCTATATTTCTAATTTTATATATGATTCACTTTAATATTTTAGGTTACTAGACGTAATAGTGTTGCAACTTGTTAAGCTTGTGATTTTTTTTGGCATATATTTATTGCTAAACAAAATAATATTGTTTTTTAATATTATATATTACGTTGATCTTTATGTATTTAAAGAGTTTATTTCCAATAAGATATCTCATTTTTTATTTTTTTTGACACTTTATTTAAGATTGTATAGCTATTCTTTTAAATCTTCGAGTAGGAGATTCCTCTCTCAATCATTTTAAATGTTTGTTTGAATGACCTGGTAATAAGCTTGTGCATTTCAATAAAAAAATTATATTTTAAAATTTTCTCAAACATATATTATTCAAATCGCCGCGTTTTGAATTTCTGTAATATTACAAATAAGTTTTGGATTATAGATCTGTTTATTAATTTAATTCATTAAGATATTTTATAAAAATAACGAAAAGTTGCAACAATTTGTTTTACCGCATCCGCCGACTAAGCCACATATCACCAGTTTTTTTTTCAATCACGCACGTGCTGTTATCGAGATGGGTAGGTGGTAAGATAATAAGGTGAAACAGTGAATACAAGAAATTAATTTTTATATTTTCGAACAGTTTAAGTTATGAATGAATACTATTTCATACATTTAGTGCTGTTAAGTCCATATGAAAAGAGACATGAATCTAATTGCTCAAGTATTAATTTCATAACCGATACCTAGGTTCCATTGGTCAAGTCATCAATTAGGTTAGGTAGTCATCAATTAGTGTTTTTTTTGCAATATCTAAGAATATTCGCCAAACACAAGTGTGCAAACATTCCAGAGTGTGAAGATGGCTACATACATGTGATCAATGCAGGTTATTTTGAAATGTCCGGTACTATGTGCCACTGTTTAAAATCATATTTTTTGATACCGAGGTTTGATTGATAGTATTAATTATTTTTTAGCAAAGATTGCGGTTTTGTTAATTTGGTTTGATTTCTAACTTTGTTATCTAACATAAATCATAATTTAATAAACATTTCGTAAAATATTTTTTGATTTATTTATAAATAACCTTAGGTGTCTGCCACTAGGAAACTTCCCCCTATTTATTGAAAATAACATTTACATACGTACATAGATATCAACGAAAATAATGTTTATTAAGAATTTGAAACTTTCTTATGTATGTACATATATATTTTCTTAGATTACATTAAATACATATACTAAATTGCAGCATTAATAATGCAAAAATAGTATTACATTAGGGTGGTCCGTAATATGGACATTTTCACATTTTTTTACTCGCAAGAGCTCGAATGGTTCCAAATTGATAAAAAACAATTCTCTGAAAGTTTTAGCTCTTAATATTGGCTTTTAGATAGAGCGCAATTCAATCAAAGTTTTGTATGGAAATAGCATAAAATTTTTTTTAAAAAAATTTGCAGAGCGTCGAATTTTCAAAAAAAAAAAAATTTGACAAATTTTCACTTTTAATTTATTTGTCGCTAAGTTATACCTAAACATTTTTTTTTTAATTTTCAAATTTTTTTCCATGCTATTTCCATACGAAGTTTGATATAATTGCGCACTATCTAAAAGTTAATATTGAGAGTTAAAATCTTTAGAGAATTGTTTTTTATCAATTTGGAACCATTTGAGCCTTTGGGAGCAAGGAAATTCGAAAATGTCCATATTAAGAACCACCCTAATGTACATACATAGAAATTGATCGCGGTTGGTAGTCCGGATAATCGCAAATCCTCATAACTGAGGTCCGGATAACCGAGGTTCTACTGTATCATGAAAAAAAAAATGAGAAAAAAACAATTATCTCATGCAGTTTAAAAATTGTAAGCTATTAGGTACAACCTAGAGTTTTGGTCAAAGTACGATTATTTTTCAGTTGCTGTTATTACAATCCCCCATCAAGACTGCCACCCCCAGTTCGGCTAGACGTAAAGTACTAGGTCACCTTGTATATAAATTAATCGATTCACGTTAATAGGTTTTTTCACATTCAGAAGAAACAGAATAATTTTAGATCAAACGTAGTATAATCATTATTGGCAGATGAATGATTTCTTGATTGGCTTGTTGGTCAATTAAAATTGTACCCGGACTCCGGATCGCGGACCGCACGCTTTCCACAGTATGCCCAAGAGGTTGTCTCATGGGTTTGAGATATGATGCGTAATGTATGTAATCTGTTTGCACGCATTATAAATATTTTATGTGTACCATTTCGAATGAACGCATGTTGATCGCATTTCAATCTGTTACACGTCTGACGCTAATGATATTTGATACGTATGTGAAATATGATAAAACCACAACACAAGAGTTGTTCTAGTAATCTACAAGGATTATTTTTTAAAAAGATCCTTGTTTTATTTTACAGTCGCATTCGCGAACGAAATGAATGCATCGTGGGAATGCAATCACGCTTTGCATTTAGCACGGCCTGAAGGATAACTGACAATAAATGAGATGATCTCGCAAGGTTTAGCAGATGGGATTTTATAAAAATAGATAATATGGTTTTATTTTAAAGGTTAATTAAATACGAGGTATTCAAGGCTGGATGGAATATGGCTACTGTTAGGCCATCCTTTTGAAATCCGAGCTCACCAATGCGCTGTTTTTCGGCGGTTATCAAATTAAATATTTCTTCAAGAATATTTCAAGAATATTAAAGTTTATCATTATTTTGACTTCAATTATCGATAAAAAACATATTAAATATTAAATTTCATCATCCAAATCTTATTAACACAAACCAAATAAGAAATCTTCGTCTTCGTGTGGACATCCAGAGGAAAAGTTTCCATATTTGGACTTATAGTGCGGAATGAAAAATAATGTATATTTATTGATTAAAAAAATAATCTATCTTCTGTAAAATTGCTTTTTTACCTCAATTTACTATTTTCTTAAATATTTGTTATTATTTACACTATTATTGACAGGGTAAAGCTTCAGCTGATCCTTTTTACCCACGTGCAAACATTTATAAAGATTATATATATAAGAAAACTGTCAAATCTAACTAAAAATTAATAATACATCTTATAAAACAATTAAATAACGTACACTTAAAAATTATATTGAGGTCTCGTAATCTAAATAACAGTGCTCACAACCAACAATAAAACAACGAACGAAAATAGTTTTGTTATGGATTTTCAAATATTGCGGTCCTAAACCTGATAGTAATGTCGTAAGAATCAAGGTGATGACTGGTTATACACCTTTTTCTCTCTACTTTTAAATAGTGTATTAAAAAATTCCTAACTTTACTTGTTTTTGAAAATTAGTAGCGGTCCTTTTTTCCCGCAGACCTACCTAACATTTAGCAACAACTTATGATGATACCTTACTCCGCTCTACCCTATTTAAATATGTTTCTATATAAAGCAAATATGACAAATTGGTGCAATTTTCCTTTTGAATAGATTAAATTCCAATTGTAAGCGTTATATCAGCAAAGCATATATTTTATCTGTAATTCAAAATATAATTAAATAGTTATCATAATGCATTAACATATATTTAAACAAAGCTCTACTTGGGGTCAACATTCTAAAACGTTCACTGTTTTGGTTTTATTCGTCAATATCTGTCTAAATCGAAACAAATTTATGTATAGCTTGAAAATGTAATGCAACTCTGCATTAACTTGTTAATGTGAAAAAAACAAAGAATAGATAAAAAGGTACTTTTAACAGTAAAGAAAATTGTTGTAAAAGGTCAAGTTTTTTTTTTTTATCAACTCCTCTAAGCAGTTTGTTTAAAATAACGTTTTTGATATCCATAGATCGGTTAAAATTTGGCTAATATATGAAAATATTTAGTAATTATTTTGCTTATTTAAAAACGTCTCCTTCTAAAGTATGGTTAATTAGAACTTAATTATTATTAGTTACTAAATATTTTTACCTTCGGAAGGAGAAGTTTATGTTTTTGCTAGCAAATCCGACTAATTTGATGTTTTCTCAAAGTTTTAAGGCATTGTGAAACGTTTGGCACAAAAATTGAAAATGGTATGAGTGCCTATGTATATGTGAGCTAATATGTGACCATCAGAATTAGCATAAAAGAGTTTCCACTGCGTTTGTGCTAAAAATCGTGAAAGTGGTCCACATGGACCCCCAGGGCTCCATGGCAACTTTCAAGGAGTCCACGGCAAGGGAAATAAAATTTAGGGGTCCACGAAATAAAAATGGAAGTTCACGGCATATTTAGAAATGATTTAAACTTTAAATGTTAGTATTGAGCGCGGAGCCAGCCACCCATCAACCTCGAATATCTCAAAAACTATTGAATGTTTCAACTTTAAATTTTCGTCAAATATTTAGTAAAGTGTAGTTACAATGTATATCAAGTTTCATCAAAATCGAATTATGCATTTTTGTAAACGTACAATCTGTTTCAATACCAGTATTGAGATTGGAGCCAGCCACCCATCAACCTCGCATATCTCAGAAACTATTGAATGACCCACTTTAAATTTTGGTCAACAAATTAAAAGAAGAAAAATATGAATTGGGCTCCGAATTGCTTACCCTTTTACCATATTCTCTAGATCTGTTTTCCCAGCGACCTAATACCGATCTCAGTTCTCAAAAGGATGCTTGCTGTGAAGAAACTTTTACCAAATGATGAAATGATAGCTGAATTTGGTGGAGAAGTACAAATCGTACTAAAAAAATGGTTTCGAAAAGTTTGAAGTTCGCTATTATCGTTATATCGTCTTCGAAGAAACTATATTGCATAAAAAAAAGAAATTTCCCCAAAAAATTGGTTTTTCTTAGTTATCCTACGAATTTATTGAGTGATGTGAAATATATCGTTTTCAAATATTTGATGGGTAGTTAAAATTTTAATATCAAGCATTGCGAAGATTCGATTTAAACCTATATTTTTTGAGAAAGCGGCACAATTCAGTCGGGAAATTTCTTCCATTAATAACCCCTAGTTTCAATAACTTTTATAAGAAAAAAATGTGTTAAAGCATTTTAATATCACGTGAATTCAGTAAGTGTAAAACAGAAGAGCTACAGTGTGAAAGTGCAATTTGTACTGACAATTAGTTGATGTATTATATAAACTTTCTTTATCATATATCTAAAGGCTACGCCCGTGCATAAGAACGTGCGTTTGGTACGAAATAACATCGGCATCGTAAATTTGTTCATTTATGTTTTCGACGATACTTCCGTGTAAGGTTTTATGGGATATAAAAATAATATTAATACCAGCATGAACATGAGACACGACTTGGGAAATATTGTGTATACTTATAGTTTGTTATTGGCGATGCAAAGATTAAGCGCGCGCGCGCCTCCGTTGACAACATTCTTAACGAATGTCAGGACCGAAATATCGATAACATAATCTCGAATCCCGAATCCCGAAAAATAAATTACTGTAGGCGTTTCGAATACATATTAATACGTTCATAATTTTGTATGAGACATTTTTGCATTCCATGGTAAAACTAATGGTCCATGGCATCGTGCTTTAAGGCAAATTGCAGGAATTCCCAGTACCGTAAAATTTAGAATTTTTTTGAAAATGTTGAATTTTTTCAAAGCGATCGTTTATAAAATATCTGATAATTTGATGTGCAATTCTTCATTCCGTCAATACATGTAAAATGTTTTTTGAATCATTCAAACCGGACGCTCCCTTCTTTCAAAAACTGAATTGCATTTTTTACATTTTTTGTCCAGTTTTTACATTTTCTTTCTCAAAAACCAATCAGCACGTCTGACTGAGGAGGCGTCCATTAATCACGTGAGCGAGTTTTTAAGGACTTTTGGACCCCTCCTCCCCCTTGGTGATACATGGTGATATCAAAAATTACCCCCCCTCTCCCACCAAACATTAAGTGTATTTTTAGTTGCGTGATAAAACTGTAAAATTTTTGATTTTTTTTTGACAATGTTTGATACGTGATATTTCGTGATTTTTTGTCAGACCCCCCCCTCCCCCTAAAAACCTCACGCGATTAATGAACGCCCCTTTATAAGCTAATAATTAGCATCAGAAACCGAATGCTTTTTTAATCATTCAAGTCAATAAATCTGTGCTCTCCAAATCGTCGACGAAAATTTGTATCCGGACGTACATAGTATATACAAACTACACACACATACACATACACACACATTCACACATGCATCAATTTTTTCTAAGGTATGCCAAAATGTTCAGAAAACTGAGACGTAAAGACAAGCTAAAATTTTTATTTTTGATATTTTTTCGATTATTATAACCTACCCTATGGTAGAATAAAAAGTCCTAACAAAAAACTGAATTCATAAATTGATTATTTTGTTAATCATTTTTTTAATTAATTTTCATTGTTAGAGATCAATTTCAGATCTAGAGATTTGTTCAGTAAAATTACGGCATAAATAAGTATTTAATAAATAGTTTAAAAGCATAAGTGATTTATAATTGTCTTTCGTGCTGCGAAGATATAAATGTAATTTGTGTTCGCCAAGGTGCTCGTAAAATTAAAAAAAACTTTTTTGCTGCGAGTTGGACGACGCCAAATCAGTGGCATTATTTTTGTAAAAAGTCAATAGCTCGTGGAAGATGTCTCAGGTATGTAAATACTGCTCGTCCATTTTGACACAGGTGAAACTTAACTACATAAATGCATAAATAGGACTCCAAGTGATTTTAATTGCTACAAGTCGAGATATTCAACACATCGTTTGTGGCAAAATTGCATATTTTAAACATGAATTTTTTAGCTGCGCCAGCGATTCCTAATCTATTTTGAATTATTACATTGCATTGCATTGAATTATTAACATAGAGCAATCCAAGAATCACTCATGTCATGTTTAAATTAGTTTCTTTTTATATATCATATATAAAAATTAATTATTTTTTTAATTATTATTTTATTCGTCAATGATATCGATATTTAGCGCTACATTGATTTTAAATATACAAAAATATAGATGAGTTATAAAATATAATATAATTATTATTGTATTTAATCACATAATGCATAAAAAATCTAAACCAAAAATTAATTTTGCATTTATTTATGCCAATTATGTATAGGCAATATGCATATTCGGACAGAGCTAAATTAAGACATCTTAATACTTTATATTTATACTGCTAAAATTTGGAAACCATAAAGGACACTTCACTCTAAAAAAATATAAGACCTAATTCGACTATTAATATGTAAGCATGGTGAAAAAGTATGCTCGATATATAAACATATCATTTTTAAAAATGAAGAGAAAAGTTATGAAAATATTCGTTTACAATAAGTATATCAAAAAATGCAAAAAATCAATGCTAATTTTTTATTTAAAATTACACATTGAATTTTTCCTAAAGTTTAAGGTAAAATTAATATATATAATGAACCAAAAACTAATGTGCGATATGTTAAAAATAAATTTGAATAGTACGCATTTGAAATTTTGTATTTAGGGTTCATTTAGTGATTTTCAATACACATACATTTTTATATACATACAATCAGAAGAAAAAATAATTTCACGTATTAAGGATAGTGAATATAAAAAAGCTCCGTTATTTTTTTGCTAATTAGAATACTTAATTATTATTCGTATTTTTAAATTTTTAGAAACAGTTCAATAGTTATTAATTGAGATTAGTTTTTACAGTTTTTTAGAGTGAATAAGATATAAATAATGAAATTATATAAGTCAAGACTCAATGCTAAATTTAAATCTTAGAAAAATGATAGTAATCTAGATAGAAAAAATGCTAGATATTTTTTGTAAATGGATAAATTATTTATTTATTTTTTAATTACAAGTTTCCTAAAAAATCTGACACGAAGCAAAATTTTGTACCCGTTTGATAAATATAAATTGAAAATGATATTGATTAGTTCGGTAATAAATAGTTAAACATGAAACATAAAATTATTGATAAATATGAATGTTATTAAACTGTTTTAATTATACAGGCAACCAAAAAGATTCCCTAAACATTCACCCAGAAAATTATTTCTAAATTCAAAACAACAATTTCCAATATATAATATTTAATTGCTATAGTATAGCTATCTTTATATTTTTGCTTTATTTCAATAATTTTATCATATTGAACTATGTTTTAAAGTAATTATTAGTATATGTACAATTTGGCAAAGGCAACAAAACGCTACTTATAATAATATAGTGTTCAATAAAATAATGCTATAATAATTTACACAAATATATAAATTTCCCAAGTTTGACAATCTTTTATATCGTGCATGTTTATTCTAGGAATATGGTGAAATTAATTATTCTTCAGTCGCTTCACACTTTACACCAAAGGTATAATTTTAGGTAAAAAAATATACGAGCAATAATTGAATAAACACTTAGCGTTCTTCTAATGACGGACTTCGGGGCGCGAGGCATCGGTTGCAAATCGGAACAATGACATGAAATTAGTAGCTGAGCAAGGATAAATTCCTTGCCTTCCATGAATCGAATTATCAAATGTAATATGATAATGAATGAGAAATTGACTAGTAAAATTGAAATTAAAATAAATGAATCATGCCAATCGGCGCTTTTGTGAAAATGAAATATAAGAAATGAGTTCCCACTGTTAAAAATTACTTATTAAGAAATTTGACCAGCAGGTGTTTCTCTTTCTGAAAAAATTATTTGATCCATATTTTTACTGAATAAAAAATTATTTGTTATTATATTAAATATATTTCTTACTACCTCAGAGACAAGTTTATGTTTCGCCAGAAAATCCGAATTGTCAGTCTGAATCATTTGAGACCAAATTTGAAACAAATATGTATGTAGATTAAAGTTTATATAATATCTGAATTATATTCAAATATAATTATAATCAAATTGTGAATCGGTATTGTGTAATAATTGTTTATAATTTGGAAATTAAAATTATTTACATTCCAAAAAATATATTATTATATATTATATATATATATATGTATATATATAATATATATATATATTATATATATATATATATATATATATATATCAGACGTCCATTATATTATATTATATTTAGATCATGCACAAATGAAAATATTAATGCAAACCATAGAGACATAAATATAAATACCATATTGTATTTGTTGAAGAGATTTATAATCTGTAATTTGTAAAGAGTGAGAAAAATATCAGTTCGAACGTATTTCCGTTTTATTATATTGGCCATTAAGGTGACAATCTTCATGGCGTTGAGCTTTGCACGGGATGGTTACTACCCCCGGTAGAGGGGTTAGCGGATAGTTTTAATTGGGCTAATTATTCACTTCTAAAAGTAAAGTCCGCAAGACATTATGTGTAATAAATAATAAATAAATATATCTTCTTTCATTATAGCTTAGTAACAAATCAGTGACTGTAATAAGAACTGCAAGAAATACATAATATATCAACAAATTATTGTTTAATACAGTACACAGCTACAAGGGTTAAATTATAACCCATAAATAATTGTTTAATAATAAATTTCATAACTACGTAACATAAATACAATATCTTATAGAATATTTTGTCCTTATTTCGGTATCTACATATATATCTTTAAAATTTATACTTATAAACGATTGAAGAAGAAAAATATGTCTTTAGATTTATTTTGTAGTTACTCAAGTAAGCTAGTAAAATTAAATTTTAGTTTATTAATGAAATGAACTTAGTTACCTTGGCATGGTAGATCTCTGGATGAATAGTAGGATGCGGATCTCCCCACCTTCGATTTAAATCTTCATTTGTTAGTCCACAACGATAACTGTAAAAAATGAAATGATAATATTAGTAATAATAAAACAAATTAATGATTTAATAGAATTTATATATAAATAATAATTCGCAACCTTGCACAAAGGTCCGCGGGTAAAGAAGTCCAATGCGATACCTCAAGTATTGGTCAAGAATTTTTTAACAACAATATTTGAAAATGCGGGGAAAAACATGTATAACCAGCCATCACCTTGATTCCTACAACGTCGATATCATAAGATAAACGACAGTGTTAAAAATACATATCAAAAGTATTTTATTTCGTTGTTAGTTTTTGGTTGTGAGCACTGCCCTTTAGTTTACGGGGGCTTGATATAATTAAACTTAAGTATACGTTATTTAATTCTTTTATAATATATATTGATATTTTCAAATTAGATTCACCAGTTATTTTTATATAACCCCTATAAAAGCTCACACCTGGGTAGGGTAAAAAGGACCAACTAAACCTTTACCCTGATGAAGGTGTATGTAAAACATTAATAATAACAAATAATAAAGTAAATTGAGTTGAATAAAGCAATTTTACAAGAGATACATTAAAAATAGTTATTCCTACTCTGCTGATGAATTTTTCTGACAAAATACCAGATCAAGGTTATTTATTAGCTATTAGTTATAATATAGCGCAAAATCCCTTCAAAACAAAAAAATATGGCATTGGATCTGTTTGCCTCTCGGCCGTCGTATTTTGCAAACAAATTTTTGAAAAAACAACAAAAAACACATTTCTACAATGATGAATTGTAGTGTAATTGGAGTTTTACTGATCGTAGTCAGATAGTTGTTGGTTTGATATGTGTTATTTGTTGTGATATAATTGGTTTGGTTTTTGCGATATATGTGCTCAAAGTCAAATTGGAACTTTATGCCCCGCCCTACTCTACTTTTAATTAATATATTTAAATTATATCATATCAGTATCATTTAAAGTAGTTAGAAATTACTTTATAGTAAACTATGTTTAGCAATTATAACTAGAATCTTTTCGTCTTTTTGTGTGACGCTTATCCTAGAAGTAAAGTGTAACTTCCGCTTCGGCTGAAATTAAAAATTCAGTTCAACTTTTTATCCATCTGCCTTCGTATCAGTTCCGAACATGAATAGAGTTACATTATCTGCATCTTTTTACTATAAACCGAGTTACTATACAGAATGCAAGTAGTAATTGTGAAGGTAATATACGGCCTAACGAATCATTAGCAGCCTGATGCATGTAATAACATAGACCATAGTTCTATGTTATTAGTTAATTTGCAAGCAGCAACATGAAGGAAAGATTTTCTACTAGATATCTTTATTTACTGGAACACACTGTTTATTTTTAGAGTAATAGCAGTTGCTAGAATATTATTTCTCTTACTATTAAAACGATTTTATTACTTCATATGAGCTTATAATATAAATGTATTACTTATTGATTAAATGTTGTTATGATAAAATCAATTTCAAAGTTAAAATTAAATATAAAATGAAATTAAATTTATCAGAAGCAATTTTTTATATTTTTTCCGTTATAAATCATAAATAAAAGTTTTTAATACCAAATAAAATAGAATAAATATATATTTACTAAAAATCATTAATCACATTTTATGTGACATGAAAAATTATCATACAACAATATATTTGAAATAATATGAATTATTTGACAAATAATCCTTGAAAAGATTTATATATTGAGCGTTTCCCAATATTCTGAACATAATATTATCGATTTCACGCTTTTTTTGTATGCTATAACACAATATATAATTAATATTATGCATGAAAAATAAATTAAATCGAAAATAATCGATTATCGTATAAACAACTCTTTTGACAAAACGTTTTGATTATATTTTGATTAATAAAATTATTATATTTAATAACTTAAATATGTTATGTTTTCTTTGCATTTAAGAAGTCATTCAGAAAAAAATTTCATCATCATCATATTATTATAGACGTATAATGATAATGTATAAAATCTAATATGACTCTGTTAGTGTGTAAAATTAAAATTAAATCATCACATAGATTAGCGTTATTATGACATTTAAATGGATACTCTGCCTCGGCCTTTTTTCGTTCGATAAACTTCATAAAATTCATGTAATCATTTTCATAGCTCACGGTTATGGAATTAACGTTATTATATATAGAGAGAAACAAACAAAATATTTGCTATATTTATTTTTCTGTTACAAAAAAGGTAAAAAATGCTGGCAGTTGGCGATTAACGAAAATGTTACCAGTATTTGAACCGCAAAATATCCATTCGAAAAATTTGATGAAGTTAATTCACGTATCAAATAAGAGAATATCAATGCGCAAAAATAATCGCAGCTTAGATTTGTTTAATTGTTTATAATCACTCGAATTGTTAGCTAGCCTGTTTTTGATATTTGCTAGTTTAAAAAAGAAAATCACTTTTCAAATGATGATATTTGGACTTGTGGCTCAGTGGATTTGCAATCATGTGGTACCAGGTTCGATTCACGCCTAGAAACTAACTGATATCAATCTAGAAGTAATATAAATTTTTACCTAAAAATATGGATCTAAAATATGATTTCAATCGCAAAAGCGCAATCAAATAATGGCAATCATTCGGTTGCCTTAAGTTTTATTCTCAATATTCTGAATTTTGCATAGTTAACAATAGCTCATAAACTATTCTTACAATTAGATTTTGATGGATTGATTTATATATTAATACTTTTGGAGGTGATTTACACTGAATAACGCTATTTACAAAGTTTATATTGAGATTGTTATGTAAGGACTTATTGCTGACGAACCAAGGGGCATTAGTAATCAGTCTTAAATTTTTAGACGATTGCAACAAATTTTTAAGTAGTTTTTAATAGGCTTAGAAATTTTATTTATTGGTTTCAAGCAAATTGTCTAAACGTATATAATGTCTGACTCTATCACCATGCGAAGTTTCATCAAGATCCCAGAAGAGTAACCCTTCCCTTGTTAGTTTTACCTTGTTAGTTTTCTAACAAACATTTCTAAAACTAACAAAAACTTGTTAGTTTTTTGGTTCACAATATGCTCTGTTTAGGACTAGGTATAGGAGATAAAATGTGGAATACGTTACAAGGAACAGCCTATGAGGGTTGAATATTATCTATTGGGATTTTCTTCGTCAGCTTTCTAGAATCTGATGTCTCAGGAAATTGTGCGATCATAACATTCTGATAATCTCCCAGCTTATAAAGCTAATCTACAGTGTAGATTCTGCACTAATAAATCTAATAACGCTCTCTAAAAAGTCTATATTGGGATTGTCATGTACGGACTTATTGCTCATGAACTAAGGGGCATTAGTTTTTAAACTTTAATAAGCTAAGTAATTTTATTCATTGGGCTCAAGCAATTTGTTCTAACGTACATAATGTCTTAATTTATTGTTTATAGTCTGTTTAGGCTAAGTAAAGGTATAAAAGTTAAATATTAAAAATGTGGAATATGTTACAAGGAACAGTTAATGAGGGTTGAATATTATCTATTAGAATTTTCTTCTTCAGCCTTCTAGAATCTGGTGTCTAAAGAAATTGTACGACTGCATTGCATTCTGATTATCTCTTAGATGGTGAAGTAATCTACACTACTAAATCTAATAACGATCTCTAAAAAGTCTATATTGAGATTATCATGTAAGGTCTTATTGCTGACGAACCAAAGAGCATTAGTAATCAGTCTTAGATTTTTAAACTACTGCAACAATTTTTTCAGTAGTAGTTAATGTGAAATATGTTACAAGGAATAGTTTATGAAGGTTGAATACGAGATTGAGATTTTCTTTTTCAGCCTTCTAGATGCTGGTGTCTAAAGAAATTGTGCGACTATGGCATTCGGATTATCTCCCAGCTCGTGAAGGCAATCTACACTAATAAAATTAATAACGCTCTCCAAAAGGTTTATATTGGAATTGTCATGTAGAGAACATTGTTCATAGCCAAGGAGCATTAGTAATCAGTATTAGATTTTTAGACTATTGCAACACATTTTTTAGCAGTTTTTGAACCTCAATTGGCTAAGTAATTTTATTTATTGGATTCTAGCCATTTTCCTTAACATACATAATGTCTTAGTGGTTTGTTCACAATATGCGCTGTTTAGGCCTAGTACAGGTATGATATTCAACTTATTCTGCGTATCGTTCGGTTGGGAAATCTCAGACGATTCCATGCAAACATAGTTACAATCTGTTCGCGATAGGTTCACGAGTGATATATAACGTACGCATGCTAAGGAATGACAAATCACCCTTATCTCCTTTTGCAGAAGCTACTTGTCTTCTTACTATGTTTTTATTTATTTATTTATCCGAGCACATATAGCAAAAAGCAAACACGTCGTTGGTGGCTGAGTATTTTAATTGTGACTTTGTTTATCTATGCGCTAATGTTAAGAAGTTTTTTTCTGTTAATTCTGAGCGAAATATGTTAGGCCGTTTTACTTGGATTACTTGCGACGACCTTGTATTGAAGATACCAGAGTGAGAATAGATGCAAATGGATGGAATATAGGAACGGGCAAATGAACTGAAATATTTCAGATTCACATAGAATGCGCATAAATATATGAGCGTACCTATAAAATCTACATACTATTGAAAATCATTCTCTAATTGCAATGTAAAAGAATTTTAATACCAGATTCAACAAAATAACAATTTTTCAGAGAGTTTCAATAAAATGACACAAACTATGTTTTGATTCGAATATTTTATTTGCATCGATAAATAAGTAATTTGAAATAAATTAACAGCGTATTAGTATTTTATTTTAACATAACAAATTTATCGTCTCATATTTGACTGAAGTGTATTTTGCGACAAATTATTAATAAATTCTAGTTATTTAAAATAAGGAGTTCTGCAAAACTATGTAAGAAACACAAAAGCTCTTTAATATAATTATTTAAGCTCCCCCGCCAAGTAGCGGTTAGAGACATAAAATTTCAATCAGAAGGTCTAGGTTCAAGACCCGCCTCGGGCAGTAGTAGTAAAATTGCTCTTCATTTTCATTTCAAAGATTTAGATATCAATATTATATTTATGTTACGTAGTTATAGAATTTATTATTTAAAAACTCTCTTTCGATTAACGCAGGTTGTTGGGTTATAATTTAACCCTTGTAGCTGTCGACTGTATTAAACACTGAGTTGTTGATATATTATGTATTTGTTGCCGTTCTTATTACAGTCACTGATTTGTTACTAACATATAATGAAAGAAGATTTATTTATTTATTTACTTTTAGAAGAGAACAATTAGTCCTATCAAACTATCCGCTACCCCCTACCAGGGGTTGCAACCAACCCGTGTAAAACTCAATGCCATGAAGATTGTCACCTTCTTGGCCAATATAATAAAACGAAAATACGTCCAAACAAATATGTTCTCGTAAGAAGCTAAATTAAGTATTTTTTAATAACAATATTTGAAAGAAGAGGAAAAACGATATATAACCATCAATCACATTAAGTCGTACGACGTCGCTATCGGGAGATGTTTAAAAATCCATAAAAAAAGTATTTCGTTTAATTGTTAGTTTTTATGGTTGTGAGCACTATAGTTTAGTTTAGGAGACCTTAATATAACTTATAGGTATTTATTATATAATTGTTTGTATTTGTATTTTGCATGTATCGTTAATTTTAAGTTAGATTCAATAGTTTTTTTTATATAGCGTCTCTGAAAGCTTATATGTCGGTAGGGTTAAAAAACCAAGCAAACTTTACCCTGGCAGAGGTGTAAAAAATAAAAATAAATGGTTAATAGATCAATTAGTTAACAAAAGCAATTATTCAAGAATCAATTAATTATTTAATCTAACTTTGGTAATGATTATTTCTAACGAAATACTAGTTCAAAGTAGTACACAGTGTTATATCTGTAAAAAATATATCCATGAAATATTATGTTGCATCTGTTGTTTCATAGTTGTCCTATTCATTAAATAGGCTAACCGTTGTTTTGCCTTTTTTTAAAGCGACATAGTTAAGTCAATTCCTCACTTATAGGAACCTTCAAGTTCTGATCCCTGTTCAAATAAAACACAAAAAATATCTGCAATTTCTAGTATACTAGAGTGTATCTATATTTCTATTCATGGTCTGGAAATCTGAGATAACAGAGTTACCCAATTGTACAACTTTGCAGACAGTTCTAGTTAAATAATTTCAACAATTTCAATTTTTACTGCGCACGGTGCATAAAATTGCTATTTTCGAACAATCTGCAACATGTAGTCGGCTTTTAGGATGATAGCAGGTAAATCAAATAATTCAGCGATGCGATTCAAAACACATCAAATCGAGCCGCTCTCGACTGAAACGGAATCGAAGAAGATCAGTCATGTGAATTACGTTCACAATGTACCAATTAGTGCGACGGCTCAAGTAAAAACTGCAGCAAACACTATAAAGGGTGTCTCAGAACTCAACGTCAAGCTAAAACACTTGATTGTAATTATCAAGGAAAAAAATATGAAGGAAAATTGTTTATGCAATTTAAAAATTGTGAGCTTTTAAGTACAACCTACAACTTTGGTCAAATTGCGACCATTTTCTTCATTATTTTTGTTTATATAAACTTTGGAACCTTTACACAAAGTAATGACACCATTGCCGAAACTATTCTAGAGTTACGACTAATTATGTATTAAACTTTAAAATTAATTTTAATATTAATTTTTATTTGGAAAATATATGCATTGAGTTAATATTCAAACACAAAAATAAACAATACGCCGACGGGATTTGAACCCGACCATTTTTAACTCTCTTATCTATGAATCCGAGCATAAGAGATTAAAGCAAGGGCTCAAACTTCTATCACCGCATTCTATGCAAAGTTCCATCACAATCCCAGATGAGTAAACCTGAGATTCTCCTTGTCAGTAAAAGCTCAATGATAAAAGAAGTGGACATAATTGCTAGGAGTAAGCAAAATTCGTGAGCAAAAATCATGTTATTTTTAGATTTTTATTTTTTTACTCATTTTTAAAGCCAATACTTTGAGTTCCAATTTGTGATTTTTAATCTTTGATACCAGACTTTTCTTTATGCCATATATTTAGCGCAAATAAATCAAATAAAGAAAGTGTGGTTTGAAGTCATGTGAGATATAGGGACCGATTCTGCCGTAAAATAAACCAATGTTAAGTAGAAGCTATGTTACGTAGCACTTTTCATACAAAATGGTACTAAATGCTGTCAAAATGCCATGTATTTGCTGTGCGATCAGTACCATTTTATATGAAAAGCGCTACTAACATAGCCTCTACGTAACATTGGTCTATTATACGGCAAAATCGGCCCCATAACTTATATTCTGCAAAAAAATATGTTGAATCTTTATACAGCCTTGAACCAAATTTGTTTTTATATAAAAGAAGAAAGGCAAAGACTTGATTTAAAAATGTAAAATTTACAGGATCGTGTATAGGTTAATTAGTTAATTTTATTAGTTCGCTTAAAAATTGCGTATCGGAAGTTAACAATCGATGTTGAAACATTTGCTCTATACCGTATCAGTACGGCGGGTCGATTTAAAGGTCACTTAGGCACGTATGATTTTCGGATACTAGGGATCAAAATACTTTGCTGAAGAAACCATACCTCTGAAATGAATTATGATGTCCCGTGCGTTGACTCAAAAATAAGCGTTAAACGTTGAAAAACCGCTCAGGGGAGGTCCCAGAGGATGAACTACGGGCATGGGTGAATTGGCTTTCCAAAGTTAGTGGGGGTCGGTCAAACATTTAGACGCGATTGGGGCACTCTAAATGGGTCAAAATGGAATTTTTCAAATTTCAACCCTTATTTTTGGGTCATTGCACGGGACATCAGAATTTTTTTTAGAGGTATAGTTTCTTCAGTAAAGTATCTTATTTTAATCCCTAGTATTCAAAAATCATATGTGCCTAAGCGACTTTTTTTTGACCCATACAAATTGACTGTAACAGGTATCTTTTTATTTATTGTATAATATACTTAATCCACTTTAATAACCAATACTTTACATCGGCCGTCGGTCTAACTGGGCGCTCTTCGAGCTAAAATATTACAAATAGCGCAGATGCCATGAATCGTATCGAACTAATGAAACTAAAATGGAAATACTGTCATATAATGTTCATTATTGATTACTCGATCGCTTTTATCTAGTTATTAATTAGGTATAATAACAGATATAATGATAAGAAAGCGCATTACAGACCTGTACTGTTTCCGTTCTCTACTGTTATCAATTATAATCGTTAATTGATACATGTATTTTATTATGGAAAATTAATTTGCTGCTCAAGATTATTATTAGAAGTTATTTAATAATTACTTTCAATTATTTGTCATAAATTTTAAGTTAATATAACCAATTAAATACAAGTATGAAAAAAGTGCAATACGTAATATAGTGTAATTAGAACTTTAGTATATTTTTTCCAATATTACCCGATTTAAAATTTGAAAGATCGCACTTGAAAACTATTTAGAAACATTAAATTATTGCCATATACATATAAGAAGGTTCAAGATTTTGTCACAATTTTCAATTTAAAATTAATAAAGATTTAATTCTTGTTCATCCACTCGATTAAATATATAACCATCATATTACTTTAATTTTTTGTTATTTGCAAAATGCGTTATAGCTTTGCAAATATAACGCAAAATACCTATCAAGGCTTATTTTTATTATTTTATAATAAAAATGTGCTCAATATATGTTAAATGAAGAAATGGCAATAGATAGAAAATGCTATAAAACATATTGCTAAAACTAATTACTTTACTTTTATTAATTACTAAGAAAAATAACAAAATTTAGTCATGCATTTATTACCTAAGCAAATTTCAAATAAAAATTCAGGTTTTCTATGTACCAAGCTGAAATCATTCATAAAACACTATTATTTTACCCCAATATTTGATTACGATCAAGCCTAGTAGAATCTAAAATAATTGATAAAGCTAATAACTTTTAAAAGTCTTCAACATCTGAAAAAAATACTATTTCGAATTAATCTTACTTGATCTCGAATATGAGTAATATTTGAGCAAAACATCATCACGAACTGTATATTATTGCTCACGTATTTTATTACATCTATATCATCTATATAATATAGTTTCCATGTAATTAATGGTAGTGGTTTTGATAGTCATTTATCCTATATATATATATATATATATATATATATATATATATATAGGGTGGTCCTTAACAAGGACATAATCGAATTTCTTTGCTCCCATGGGCGCCAATGCTTCCAAATAAATAAAAAATGAATCTCTAATAGAATTAGCTCTTAATATAAACATTTAGATAGAGCGCACGCCAATTGAAAATTTCTTATTTTTGTTATTTTGTTACTTTTGATAGTGTTGTTTTTGTATGAAAGTTATGTTTTATAAATACTGTATGCTATATAGATGCAAACAAATACACGATTCGAATAGTAACTTGCCGGGGTAAAAAGGCTTGGGTGGCTGAGAGGGGACAAACGAGGGTATAGAGTTAATATTATTAACAATAACCATTAATTCAAGATAGACAGCTATATAAAAGCTCTATGTTTATTATTCTGCGGTCAAATATGCGCCCGTTGCTACTTTGCAATTCTCTTTAATAAAAAATGCAAAATACGTTGTGAAATATGATTCGCGTTATGCGTGTAAGGAATAATTAATTTGCGTTTAGCAAGCATTAAATAAAAAGCTTTTGAGAAAAAAGCTATTACTGTCCGACGGTATAAAATATAAACTTAAGATTTTATATGATAAATTATATTATACAGGAAACTCTAATAAGCTGTTTATCTCACACTTCTTTGAGCGTTTTTGTGCTATTGATTTTCTTTCAACTTGATGTACAATTAGTCATCCTCTCTGGACAGATTATCTAGCAACAGCTTTTTCGTCTCAAATATAAAACTTAGAAAATTGAGAGCAGAGATGTATTATGTTGTGTAAGTACTGAATTTGAAAACTGCTAATAAAAGGTAAGGTGGGGCAAAAAGATCCAATTTGACTTTGAGTAATTATACTGTCTAAATCAAATGAACTACACGATAACACATTACGCGTATCAAAGAAGCAACTATCGAATTATGTTCAGTAAAATTCCCAGTTAACATTTAATTATAAAAAGTGTTTTTTTACTGTTTTTCCAAAAATTGACATCTGTCCCTTAGGCTAGGTGACTGGGATCAAACAGATCTAATATATTATTTTTAATTTTTGCCAGAATAAAGGTACAGTTAATCCTTTTTACCTCATCCACGTGTAAGCGTTCATAAAGGTTATATAAAAACAACTGTTGAATCTTACTCAAAATTAACAATACATCGTATAAAACAATTAAATAACGTGTAGTTAAAAACTATGGTAAGGCCCTGTAAACTAAACAACAGTGCTCAATATCAAGGAAAATGGACAAGAGACGTATTTTGTTATGGATTTAAAAATATTGCTGTTTATCTCCCAATAGAAACATCGTAAAAATAAAAGTGATGGCTGGGTATACATATTTTGCTCACTACTTTTAAATATTGTTGTTAAAAAATTCTTGACTTTACTTATTTTTGAAGCATCAGTGGTGGAGCTTTTTACCCGTGCAACTTTAAGCCCCGCTCTACCTTATCTCGTAACTCTTTCTGAATAATCACTAAATCACTTTCGTTTGGTCAAAATATGCCTTTTTCTGTTACGCGCATGTCGTTCAATTTTTTTGTTTAAATTAGTTTTTTTTTCAATTTTTGATATAATTTCAATATACGAGATAGTATAAATATTTAAAAAATCGATGGTTACATTTCTTAAAATTTTAATTTGTTTTAAATATAAATCAAAAAGTGAATTCAGAGGTAATCATAATTAGGAATAATCAAAAATAGAAAATTTTAATAAAAAGTAAAATTTGTATCAACTAGTTATGCCAAAATTATCAATTAGAAAACCGATTCGCGAAGCAATTGAAGAACAATATTTAATAAACTACTACCCAAAATAACCTTAACGATTATAGGATATAAATCTATAAATGTAAAAGCCAAGCCTTACGAAAAACTTAAAAATATTTCTTGTTCTTACAACCTAAATGCGTTCCTGTAACCACGTGTGCATTCAATCGAAATTTTTGTAAAGTCTAAATGTCGGACGTTTATCTTTCTACGTAGCCTGAACGCAATGTATTGATTTTTTCTTGCCGCCTTAAACGATCTGCTATCTGCGAATGTTGCAGAAATCAGGAAGTTCGAGTTTTGTATCTCTTGTATGGAGTTACCGATCTAAGAGTTATGTAGCCAATTGCCTCAGCAATGAACTTCACCACAGTTGGTCTATGCAATACAACAGTACAAGAGCAGACCGCTAGGACATGAAAATAGAAGAAAAATCCATCGGAACGATCCAACTCGTTCAATACTAACTGACAGTTCCGCATCAAATATGTTTTTCCGCAATAAAATATTATTTTTCAATAAAAAACAATATTTCTTTATCATACCGTATCAAAAGATCTTTGGCGTATTATGCTACTTGCATATATATTATTTTTAGAAATTTTGTATGGTACCTGGAAAAAGTCTAATGATCAACCTGATTGCTGGGGAGACGTCCAACATTATCTTATATAATATAAAGAAAAGATGAAACCAGCGCTGACGTAATAAGAATTGATGTTACATGAGCTTTTAAATAATGAAAATTTAGGAAATCCAACAAATGCAATAAAATAGACTGCATATATTTACTGCCTTTTGAAATCAAGTAAATAATAATAGGGTAACTAGGGGCTATCAGTAACAGGGTTAACTAGTACCAGACGTTTTTCAATGGAATCTTCAACAATATTGAAATATTTTTTTGCCTCGATTGGATATGTAAATCGTCCTGCATAATACTGTCATAGCCACTGTCCCAGGTCGACGCAATAAACAGAACTGTGCAGGACCGTCATTTTGGACGGATGTACTATAAATTTTTTTTATCAAGTATCATTTGTCAAGTATTTATTATCAAGTATCAAGTTTGCATCATTATTATCAACTACTTTAAAATTTTATATTTGTTAATTTGCTTGAAATTCATCAGCGTTTGATAATGTGTAACAATTTTTGTGTTTGCTAAATTGTACAAATAGTTATCTTGATCAATGCAAAAAATCACATCCGGGATTAGTTAAAACAAAACCTTGGGGCTAATTGTACCATACATATATATATATATATATATATATATATATATATATATTCAAGATGTAAATTGTAAGACCGCACTTTTCTAGAAATTAATTAAATGTGGAATAATAAAAAACGTCTGTGGAGATATTTTCATATGATTTCGTAGAGGAATAGTTACATCAACTATCCATTTTTATTTCATAGAGAAATAATTAGTGGATTTCAAGATATATTAATTCACAAAGCTCGTATACATTATCCGCTGTAAGTAATGAATGTTTGGTAAACATAATGAAAGTGAAGATCAATCATCTGATGAAGATGAACTAATTAAAACGTATTTTGAAAAATTATCTCGAATATTCAAAATCGTATTGTAGATTGTGCAAGATCTTATATTTAAGACAGTAATAAAATATTGTCATCATAGATAATAAATATTGAATGTTTTATATCATAAATTCTATATAGATATGTATACTTTTACTCTGCAATAATTTAAACTGTGTGCTGCAACATTTATATTGTAAGTAGAGACTCATGTTGCTATGAAAGTTGATAAAATGAAGAATATCTCGTGTTTATATGAAGTAGAGTAATTTGTGATTCATTGAGTTTTACATCTAAAGAGTTAAAGTGCCTCGGACAAGGTTCCATAAATCTTAGTACTTTTCTCGCCTTCTGCGTTTTAAAATACATTAATTCAGTTATGCATATGAAATTCCAGATATAACGTCTGAAGATTGCATTTGGAATACATATATATATATATATATATATATATATATATATATATATACATTTTAAACTTTATGGGAAAATCATAAGATGATTTTAAAAATTAGCATATTGTTTTCAAAAATAATCTTTTTTAATCGACTATAACCGCCACAAAATTGTAAGATGTCTGTGGAAAGCGATTTCAAATCAATTTGATTATAGCAAATTATCAATTTAGCCCAACTTGTCAGAATCAATCATAAATCCACTTGGCAGAAATCAATTCTTAGTAAAGAATTTGAATTCATAAGAATAAAAAATCCTAAACTTATAGAAAACAAGAAAAGTTTTTTTTATAATTTCTAAATTACAAGATTCAGAATTTAAAGTTAATAAATGTAATAATTTTACTTATTATTCGATTGTTATTATTATAATGATTGTTATTATCATTAGATTGTAATTAGTATTGGATAAGTGTCCATAAATCTTGCTTCAAATAATTTATAATTACTTTTCTTGCCTTCTGCGTTTCAAAATATATTCATTCAGTTATGCATACGAAATTCTACATAAGACTGTTATAGATTGCATTTTAATATTGTCTGCATACACATACTATTTATTTAGTTTATCATACCTAAATATTTTGCTTTTAAATGATTGTTTTATATAATGTATTATAATTTTTAAGTTAGATTCAACAGTTTTAATATTTTCTGTATAAAAGCTTAAATGTGTTTGGGGTAATAGGAATCAATTGAACCTTTATACTGGGGCAAAGGTGTGAACGATAAAGAATAAATAAATAAATAAGTAAATTCAGGTAAAAAAAGCAATTTTAAAAGAAAAAAACTAAATAGTTTTTTTACTAGACCAAGGTTGTAAACAATGTGATCTTTGTAAAAAATGGCTATTATTTCTTAACTTTCCTTAGACGAATTAAAAATAAGATATTGGACCTGTTTGACCCCTTACTTCGCCTATTCGGTAAAAAGGTACAGTTGACAAATTTCGTAAGTAAAAAAAACATTTTTTTATAATTATGAATTAACTGGAATTTTAATGAACATAGTTCGATAGTTGTTTGATACGTTTTTATTTTGCTTTGTGTTTTGTAATGTAGTTTGTTTACTTCAGACAGCATAATTACTGAAAGTCAAATTGAACTTTTATGATCAGAACTTCCCTATACAAATTACTAATTTTCCAAAAACGGAATTCCAAAAAGAACACTTTGAAAATCTAATAAATGTAATGGGCTGTTCCCTCGGTCATTTTGACCGGTCACGCTAAATTACGTTATATTTTAAATAATCGAAGTGAATAAAAAACAGACAAGAAAAATAATAGAATATTAAGCGTAGCATAGACAATAGTAAAAGTCATCAAATTAAATGTGTGAAAAAGAAATTATGACATGCTTATTTCCATACAAAATTTCATGCGACCAGTTACGGTAGTTGGAAGAGTAAGTTTGTTTCGTGTTTGGAAAACAGTATCTAGCATTAGTTATAATGAGTGAAAATAGCCCTCACCCGGCATTGCTGCACCAATAAAAATACTCGCGCTATTACAGAAATTGTAAAAATAATATATCATACAGAGATGTGACACCTGATTGGGTTGCTATCTATCAAACAGGCTACTATTAAGTCAAAATCAGCACAACAGCTTATAGGACTATTAGGTTCTGATTGCTGTTTAAAAATAACAAAAAAAAGTTATAATGCAATCATATGTGCAGAAGCTGCCGTTCTTCAAGCTGGTACGTTGGATTATCAAAATTTTCCGGATTCGTGTTATACGAGAGAATCTTCTAGGAACGTCCGTCTCCGCATTGCACAAGTTTGTAAGTGATAGCGAAGTAATTTGAAAACCAGTGCTCCAAGTGCATTAGCAAACGATGAAAAGGGATCAGTGGCTCGTCTATGATTAAATGATAATCTAGCATTGATTGGTGGTGCATCGATGTAACGCTGATTGATCGGAGGATCAAAGGCGATCGCGCTGATCAGCCTGCCGTGACGGATTACGCACCATCCTGTCTATGCATTCGACTCTTTGCTCTGTGTGAACTATTATTAGTTACGGAAAAACAGAACGCTTACAAAGGAGACCGTCAGGGGCGATCAACCGAGCATCAATGAGACATCAACTGGAAAAATACTTGTCACGGTTTTTTAATGGTTCAAATTTTAATTTTTAGCTGAATATATCATTACTCTATGCTATTATTATATCACAATTAGTGTTATTTCCATGCTTTGTCAGCAAAAAAAGCTACATAGTAAGGTAGGGCAGGGCACGAAGGTCCAATATGAATTTGAGCAGTTATTGTAAAAACCAACCCAATTACATCACAAAAAATAACTATCGAACTATGTATAAGGTATTTCCAATTGCCATTTCCAAAAAACAACTATCGAACTATGTTCAGTAAAAATTCCAACTAATTCAAATATATGTTTTTTTGCTATTTTCAAAAAATTTGTCAACTGCATTTTTATTTTAAAGAGATTCTATAGAATAAGAGCTGCATTATTTTATCAATACGACACAGCTTATTATGTTAAACAAAAAAATTAAAAAAATCATAATTTAATATGCATTTTCAAACGTAATAAACTAAATTTTGTATGAACTCTTACTACCATCATAAATATTTATTTGGTAGATATTTCTGTTTAATTTATAATAATCAAACTCACTATTTTTTGAAAAATAATTATTTATTATATAAAAATAAGTCGGGTTCCTTCCTGATGATATAACTCCAGAACTCACGAACCGATTTCGACGATTTTGCATTCGTTGGAAAGGTCTCGGGCTCCGTGAGGTTTATAGCAAAAAAAATTGAAGAAAAATTTCAACAGAAAAGCGGAAAAATCTTTTTTCACATACAGCGTCATCTCTGATATTTAGCATGTACTACAAACCAATATTTTAAGTAGATGGTGCCGGTAGATACATTGTTTGACAGCTTCTCATTTCCTTTTCAAATATAAAACAAAAACAAATTTCTTCATCTTTCTCACGAAACCATCTGGTGGCGAAACGGAGTTCGCTGGGTTTGCTAGTTACAAATAAAATAAATGCAACTTCTGTTAGAAATAACTATTTCATGCCATTTTTTCTTCAAAAATAGCACTAAATATAACTTTTGTATGAAACTTTGTCAGAAGAATTCATCTTCAGAGCTGGAATAACTATTAATTTCATTCATCTCTTGTAATTTTTTTTTAACTTATTTTACAGTTTTTTTTACTATTTTCTTATTGTTTACACTTTTCTAGTGTCAAGGTTTAGATGGTCCCTTTCGCTCCAACTACATATAAGCTACAATATGGGTTATATAAAAAAAAACTGTTGAATCTAACTGCAATATGCTTAAAAGTTGAATTCTAGTTTTGTAAACTCAACAACAGTGCTCAATGCCAAAAAATATACACAAAAAAAATATTTTTGTCAAAAAAAATATCTAGAGTACATTTTTATCACCGTTTATCCTCCAAAACTAGTCTTAATTTGTCTTTTTAAAAGTACATCTCTGATTTTTCTCCTCCGTAAAGATTCAGTTTTCTCGCTACTAACAGCAAGTTAGTTGTGTAAAAAGTAATGAAACTATTGTACCATAAAAATGTCTAATAACAGAACAATAATTAATAAAATTTCGATGCCTCTGGACAGAGAGCTGAAACGTTCTCTTACCCTGCATCAACATTAATACTAAAGATAGACAAGTGCGGTTTTGCCATGTCGCATCTTGCATTTTCATTGAAAGAAAACTTATTACAAAAACACACAATGCATACCGAAGAACAAAATCCATTTATTCATAAATATGAGCGGCATTAGAAGATGTTATGAATAGATGATGCTGAATCAATGACAATAAATCTAATTCGAACATTGCATATCCGCGTACCAAGTTTTAACTGCAAAATAAAAACATTCAATGAATAAGGAAAATATAAAGTACTCATAATTCATCCACGTGAGAAATTTATTAGAAACAGTGCATTTGACTACATTAGTAATTAAAAACAATTAACAAAATATTTATTTACAGTGAAAGTATTAGGGTAGAGCGTGGCTTAAAAGTCCGGGTAAAAAGGCCAATCAGCAATATCTCAAAAATAAGTAAAGTTAAAAATGTTCTAACAGCAATATTTGAAAGTAGAGGGAAAAGAATGTATAACTAGCCATCACCTTGATGACAACGTTGCTATCGAGAGGAAAACGGCAACGTTTGAAAATCCATAATAAAGGTATTTTCTATCGTTGTTGTTTTTTTTTTGTTTGTGAGCACTGTTGTTTAGTTAACGAGACCCTAATATAATTTTGAAATATACTTTATATAATTGTTCTATAACATGTACTGTTAATTTTAAGTTAGATTCAACAGATCCTTTTTGAAAGCTTATAAGGGGGTGGGGTAAAAAGAACCAACTACATCTATGCCTTGGCAAAAAAGTAAATAATAAAATAGTTAATAAAAAAGTAAATTAAGTTAAAAAAAAACAATTTCAAAAAAGATGAACTAAATTAATAGTTATTATAAGTCTGCAGATGAACATTTCTGACAAAATACTAGATCAAGGTAATATACATAAATTAAAAATTATAATGGAAAATTAACATGTTTCTAGTATAATATTCTAGTTTTCTGAAGTTCTTACAATATGGTACCACTTATAAGCATTGTGATCAATTTAGACAAAAATTTCGAATTTAGAAAGATTATGACACTCTGGAATACAGACAGACATCAAAAATCAAAAAACGAGTCTATATATGTTTGATCTAAGTCTATTCTAGTGGTGTATGGGATTGTGCCTTAAGGCAAATTGCTGGAACTTGCCGTACCAAAAATTAAACTTTTTTTCATAGCAATCGCACAGCTTTAGCTGCATCTTCGAAACGCCTAGACCTGCCTTTGCCGTAAACTAATCAGCACAAGTCCTTATCAATACGAATAGAATGTTTTTTGAATAATTGAAATCGGTTGAACCGTGTTCCCGAAATCGTCGATAAAAATTTGTATTCGCACACACACATACACATACACACATACAACCATTCTTTCTAGGGTATGCCAAAATTTTTAGAGACTTTTGAAACGTAAATATATTCAAAAATTTTCATTTTCGATTTTTTTGCGATTACTATAACTTTTCCTACGGAAAATTAACAAGATAATGAGATTGTAACAATAGTTTTTAATCTAAAAATATAACATATTTCTATAATTAAATATGATTCTTTCTGAAGAGAATAAATATATTATTGACAACAGTATTATAAAAGAGTTTATGAGTCTACTAATGTTGTCTAGATTTTTATACATTTTTCTAATCTTGCCGAAAAAAAGGTATTGCTTCATTATTCTTAATTAATCGATTAATTGTGGATTAATCAAAGTACATCGCATTAACAGTAGTAGTGGTATTATATATTTTAGTGTTCTTGGTTACCTAAAAATTTGATTATCAATTTTCAATTAGTTGCTCACGCAAAAGGTAAAAAAGTGAACTTCTCACTAGTTCAGAATCAACGCCAGAGAAAGAAAAATAAAATGAACGAATTGTCTTGAACTAGTAGAATCAAATATAACATTTTATAACACAGACGCTACTAAATTTTTCCTACAAAATTTTAGCTTGAATAAATGCGAACAATAGATTTACAGTGCAAGCCTTGAGGTCCGGAACTCTTAAAATGTGATATTCACATTCAGTATGCCTCGTGCAATACGAATACTAGTTCCTCGGGAATATTTCACAATATAATAAAAGTTTGTTATCAATAGGCGTTTTAGAAAAAAATCTAAATTATTCACGGCATGTGATGGCCGTCCCATCCTCTGGGACTTGGTATCAGCACAGCAGACAGTACCTGACTTGCAAACCGGAACTTCCTGAGGATATATCGCCGAGGATTTATCGTACGTGAACGTCTACGCGTACTCAGGCATTTTATTATTGTTTTTAGAAATTCCACGGGACACATGACTGTCATTGAAATAAAAAGCGCAATAAAAGCACTCCGTAAAACTTTGTCCTTTTTTAATATTCTAGTAAGGTCTGTGGGTTAGTCAATAAAGGTTTGTAGGTTATGTCATTATAACTACCTTGAATGCTCACGGTCAATAGAAAAATTGTCAAATAAGACGTATGTCCACATAGTAAAAAGTATCATGTATTCGATTAATGTTATGAACTTTAAATCTAAGGCCACAGGTTCTACTATTTAGACTTTATGGCAGATACCTAAAGATTATTCATGTGCTATATTAAGTAACCGATACTATACATACCGATATGTATAAAATCATAATTGGCGCTTTGACTCTCGTAATATGCATTAAACCTATGCAATGTAAGTACATAGGGTAGAGCTAGGTTTAAAGGTCCACGGGTAAAAAGGTTCAACACCGATATCTCAAAAACAAGTGTTATGTTAAGAATTTTTTAACAAAAATATTTGAAAGTAGATGGTATCAAGGATGCATCACCTTGATTCTTATGACGTTGCTATCATAAGATGAACGGCAACGTTCGAAAATCTGTTGCAAAAGTACTTTCTTTCGTTGTTAGCTTTTTTGGCAGTGAGGACTGTTATTTAGTTTACAAGACCTTTATTACAAGTATACGTTATTTAATTAAGATGTTTTTTTAAGTTAAATCCACCAGTTTTATATAACTTCTATAATAGCTTACAAGTGGGTGGAATAAAAAGCACAAAATAAATCTTTAACCCGGCAAAGGTGCAAACAATAAAAAAATCGTATTCCACGTTAATCCAACTCTGCTGATGATAATTTCTGACAAAATACCAGATCGAGGTTGTATACAGTGTTATCTCTGTAAAAAACGTATCCTTAAAATTTATATTTTGCATTGGTTGAATAATGTAGTTATTATTTTGTAAAATCTCTTCGAAATTGAAAAAAAGACGTTAAAACTGTTTGCCCCATGACCGTCCTATTTTATCCCGCCTATGGGGTAAAAAGGAGCAAGTGACAAATTTTTGGAAAACAGCAAAAAACATTTTTCTACAATAATGAATTAGCTGTGAGTTTTACCGAACATTGTCAGATAGTTGTTTGTTTGATATACATTGTCAATGTATGCATTTCAAGGTTTGTAAAATATTTACATACATACATCTTTTGTTTCGCGTCAAAATCAATCTAAAAGAGGTTTTGCTAACAAAATACAGGTCTAGTCAATATTTTACTGAAAATCAGTTAAACACCGATTCATATTGAAACCAGTTTGGTTTAACTCGGTATTTATGAATATTACTTATAATTGCACCATACATTTATGTAATATGTAATTTTTTTTTTATAAATTTTCGAAGAAGACATCCAATAATTACATGTGGTCAAAACAATCCCTTAAAATTTCATTGATCCGGGATCTGGCATCATTGTAAATATTTAAGTTTTCAAAGTAAATTTTCCGAAAGTATTAAAAAAGTTATTTTAAATAGCTTTTCATCTAATTGACTTGATTTCATCTAATTGAGTTTTAATTACTTTTTATACTTTTCTAATGGGCACAATACTATTTATGATTTATAATAAAAATTTTAATAGTTTTTAATAAAATTAATATGCTTATTTTACCCATTGCTTTACATTTTTTTCCTTATTTGCGACAATCATGATTAGTTGTAAAACTAGAAATCTCAACATACTTGAGAAATATGCACTAATATGAATAAAAAACATCTTGAAAGGTATCATTTCCCTGACATGCAACTCAATTGAATAATGTAACTGATAAAAAATGTATAAAAAAGAATATATTAATTCAAGTGATAACACTTAAATTAATTTAACGCATTAATTTTACTAAATCCTCTAATACAATTACTGTTAATCATTCGACCACAACTAATCTGGCAAAAACCCAAATTGAATAACAATGAGATTGAGGTGACGTAATAATAATCTAAAAATAGAAAATGTTATTTCAGATACAATCAGCATGTTTAAATATAATCATGTGCACTTGTCGATTTATAAATAGTAAAAGAAAAAAGCTGTTCATAAAGATCGACATCGTAAAGTTTATAAAAACTGTCGAAGGTATTAAACAAAAAGTTTATCACTCATTAAAGTTTTAATATGACAAACAAAAAAATGAATAGCAAGACATTAATGTCATGAGCCGTTTAATGATACATTTACTGGTACTAGTCTCATGTCTATATGTACGAATTATAAATCATTTTATTGCAAAGTGAATTTATAACAACAAAATCAAACTTGCAAATACCGCAACGATTCTTTTTTTATTTTTTTATTGTGTTTGAACAGCAATTAGAACTTACTAGTCCTATAAGCTGTTGGGCTAATTTGACTTAATAATACGTCGGTTTGATAGACGGCAACCCAAACAGTTGTCTTATCTCTGTGTGATAAATTGTATTGTTATAATTTTGGTAATAGGGCTAATATTTTATTGATGCAGCAATAAAGGATGAGGGCTATTTTTACTTGGGAAGATATTGCTATCTATATTTCTAAGTAAAAACTAATGTCACTACTGCTTGACATCAGACTCCTCGAAGCTAGATTGAACCCAGGATCTCTAATTCAAAACCAGCTCTGGCCACTTCACATGAGCCCGCGCCCAAATGGTTTATATAATGTTATTAGCAAATTCATTAAATTGGTTTATATATATTGAATTTATATATAGTTATTGAATTATCTTATAAAGTTACTGGCAAAACCATTTTCGATTTATATATTTACATCACTTATTCTAAAGCAAAGTCAGACAGCATTTCCGTAGTTAGTGTCGATGACAACGGATACCGCAGAAGTATGCGTTTTGAATATTAACATAATTGTCTACACAAATACAAACACGATCAAATTTCTAAAATTGATCGCACATACACAGGGTGTCTCAGGATACAAATAATTTAGAATAATTTTCTGTTGTATGTGTAAAGAACATAAATTGTACAAGGTGTCCCAGAACTTAACGTCAAACCAAGATTTGGGTTGATAGTATTGATGTAACTATCGATGTAATACTACCTGTAACTACCTATTGATGTAATAGTATTGATAACTATCATGAAAAAAATTAGAAAAAAGTTCTCACGCAGTTTGAATTATAAGCTTCTAAGTGCAGCATAGAACTTTGATCAACTAAAAAGATATTATATCAAACATATTATATTTGTTCTTGATTTTAATAAATATATTATATTTAAACACTCCAAAGATTCATCTGACAGAGACAAAAAAAATGTCTTCTTGACAAAGCTAAGAACGGCCGTTTGCAACGCTCTTTAATTTTACCTTGAATTTTTATATTTATTGTAAAGAAACCTATAAACCAACTCGATTAAAACAGTTCATTGTTTTCAAACGCGTTATATTTGCAAATTATATTATAAAAGTAAAGTTTATTATACTACCACGAATAAGGAAATCTGATAATAAACTCCGTAAAGTTAATTGAAAAATTGGACTGAATAAAATGGAATTAAAATATTCGTCCTTTTCAAATATAGTAATTTTTCTAAAATGTATCGCAATAACATGATAATTAATTTTCATTGAAATGATGCTATCTCATTATCACATCACAAACACAGTTTCGCATATCTTTTCGTTTCACGGCCTCCTCATCATTTTGAAATACCGTAGAAGTATGAATGTACGTGTGTGTACGGATACAATTTTTCGTCGGCGATTTCGTCGGATTCCAAAAACATTCGATTTCTATTGACAAGGATAGGTGCTGATTACTTTTTGTCAAAGATAGATCCAATTGTTCAAAAAGATCCAGAACCAAATGTGCAAAGAATGGCAATTTATTTTTCGAGAGAACTGAGCGCCTGATCTGAATGATTCAAAGAGCAATTTCACTTGTATTGACAAAACAAAAAACTGATTAAATATTTGGAAAGGCAGGTGTAGGGGTTTCAGAGATCTAATAAAACACGTTAAAAAATTGCAATTTAGCGGTTGGTGAGGATCCCTAGATCGCTGGTTCAGATCCGGCTCGAATGACCAATTATGGTGATGACCACTGTGATTAATTAGATATAAGCGAACTGTCAATTATAAATATTCCATCGCCATAAGATATGTGAATAAAACCACTATTTAGTTTACGATATATATTGAACTTCACTCTACAACCTTCTTCTCTCATTACATTTTTTAGTCTCACTTATTATTATAAGTTACAGGTATTTATACTCATACCATTGTATCCCCTACCCCGAAGGGTCCCGGGTTAAAATAGAAAAAAATTATAATCGCACAGAGTTTTTTAAAAAAATCCTGAATTATCAATAATCGATTTTTTTCAAGTTTATGAAACAAAATTCAAATTATTCAAAAATTCAGTTCAAAGGTTTAACAAAAAATTAAAGCTTCTAGAAATGTTAAATTACGGTACGGAAAGTTCCTTAAGCCACGATACCATGCACCATTCCGAGTAGTTTTTTATTTAGTTCGTTGACATTCTGTTTTAATGTCCACATGAACGTTGTGGTAAAAAGCCTGTTAGTAAATAAAGACATTTTCACGCGCAAATAAAAACTTATTGTCTTAATCTAAAGTCTGCTTCCTTCTGACGGAATATTGATTCTTTATATTAAAGTTTTACATTCAGCACATTTCAAGCAAGTAATCGTTATTCAATACAGGTGAAGTGAATCGCATTGATTGTTTTTGCGCAAAATGATTGCTTCATGGCTGTCACATTTCTACCGTAATCCCGATGTCGTAAAAATCTTAAATTAGTTGTTTTTCTATAAAAAGAATCCATCATATTTCGATCTCGATATGAAGTTTATACGGCATCTATCAGCTGTATAGTTTTATGTAAGAGGATAAAGAGCACTGATACAATTCATAGAACTATTAAAGTATTTGATCAATTGCGTAATTTAAATTAATTAATAAATATTTTATAATTATTCTCTAAATGCATAGGGAGAAATCCCCTGGTGGCGGACACCTAAGGTTATTTATAAATAAATCAAAAAATATTTTACGAAATGTTTATTAAATTATGATTTATGTTAGATAACAAAGTTAGAAATCAAACTAAATTAACAAAATCGCAATCGTTGCTAAAAATAATTAATAATATCAATCGATCTTTAGTATCAAAAAACATGATTTTAAACAGTGGCACCTAGTACCGGACATTTCAAAATAACCTGCATTGATCATATATGTAGCCATATGCAGCCACACTCTGGAATGACTGCACATGTGTATTTGACGAATAATCTTAGATATTGCAAAAAAAGTCGCTATTTATCCACCCTTTTGGCTGGGCCACACCGATACTCTCAACTGATGCATTCACCATAAGCTTTTATTAAAATACAAGATTTATTGGGCACGACTAATGACAAAAATTAAACTATTTATTTAATAGTTTTAAATCTTCATATTCTTGTAAATTAATTATTAATTATTTTTAAATATAAAAATTCTAAAACACATAATTAATAAAATCCATATGCCAATGTCCTAGCATTGGTGCTTTCAATTTCATGCGTAGAAATCACGCAATTTATCAGAAAAGTAGTCGTTCGGATTGTTTAAAAATTACATATTATTTGTTATTTAGTAGAAGAAAATTTTTTTTGTAAATATGTAATATTTATTTTACATAAATACATTTAATAAGGCTTTGCAAAAGTATTCAAACCGCGCAATGCTATAAATCAAGTTAATAAAAGTTAATAATGACTAAAAAATAAAAGACTAGCAAAAATTGTTATTTTTATTGTTGCAAAAATTGCTAAAATGTTGTCTTGAAAATGTCCTAAAATAAACCGTATTTAAAATATGTAAAAATTGTATGAGTATTCTTTGTTAAATCCTTATGAGCAAATGCGTAGGTAGCCAGAAAACAAAAAGCTCTACTGCATATGATTCCAAAATAAAAAGGAAACTGAGTTGAATCCATGTTGCTAAACAAATGCCTGTTGTACTCTGTTATAGAAAAAATTGTATGGTCATAACAAATTGTTCTCTGTGTAAAAAAATTATAAATATACAGGGTGCCCCAGAACTTAACGCCAAGCCGGAACGGGGTGATAGTAAAAAAAATTGTCACATAGTTCGGAATTTATGAGCTTTTAAGTGCAACCCTGAGGTTTGATAAAATTATGACCATTTTTCGTTAATTGTGGTTAACTTTAATTAATTTTGTTCATTTAAGTTTTGGAATTACACGTAAATAACATTTCTAGGAATACAGTAAAAAATAATAATACAATTGCCCCAGGTTTTCAGAATTAAGACTTTTTGTTGAACTTTGTTTTTAAAATATTTAAAATCGGTCGACTTTGAGAGGCTCTCCTCCGAAACAACTGTATAGTGTGTTGTAAGTTTCATTAAAAGTTGGCGCATTTAAACAGGAATATAAAATGGTGAAATACTTGATTACTTTATTATTAAACATATTTGAGTACAAAATTAAAACCCTTAAAATAACACGATAACAGCTAACGTAATTCGCTCACATTCAGTTCAAATGTTTCTCTCTCACATTGAAGTTTGGACGTATAACAAACATTTGAACTAATTGTGAGTAAAATTCACAAGCAAAATAATTTATTTTTTCTAATCAGTATAATTTTCATAGTTTTTGCAACTTAACTATTTATTTAGTTCCAAAGGCATAGTGTGCGTGAATCTCATTTTTACTTATTGAACAAGTTTTTGCTAATGCTTATTCATTTAATAGGCGTTTAGATTTAATTTATTATACTTATAAAAGACTCCCGCGTGTATATTTAATTTAATCGCTGTTTGTGCGTTTGATATACAGATAAGTTAATACTCCATTTCTTTGTAATTAAACTCGCAGAAGAAACAATGCTTCAAATTCCAGCGTTTATTATCAAGATCGAGAAGAATAGTTGTAAATTTACATAAGAAAACGGTTATAATGTTTTCATTACTGCAACGCAAACAGTGAGATTTTAAGTTACAGTTATTAGTAATGAAGTAAAATTTTATGATTACTGGTTGCGGTGAGACTTTTATTCTTACGGTTATAAAGTAATATGGACATCGTATTATCAAGATTTAGTGGCTCGACGCAGTATTTTATTTATTTACTACACGTGTTTTTAAGGTTTAATACGTAAGTATATACAAAAGAGTAATTGGATGTAGGGTTGAGCGAGTAAAAAGGTCCACGACCAAAACCTCAAAAACAAGCAAATTTAAGAGTTTTTTTAACAACAATAATTGAAAGTAAAGTGAAAAAGATGTGTAACGAGCCATCACCTAGAGTCTTACAACGTTGCTATCGAGAGATAAACGGCAATGTTAGAAAATCCATAACAAAAGTACTTTCTTTCATTGTTAGATTTTTTTGTGAGCACTGTTGTTTAATTTACGAGACCTGAATGTAATTTTTAAGTACACATTATTTAATTGTTTCATAACATGTCTTGTTAATATTAAGTTTGATTCAACAGTTTAGTTCATATAACACCTGGGCGGGGCAAAAGAAACCAACTAAACCTATACCCTGGCAAAGGTGTGAAAAGTAAAAAACTGTAAATAAGAAAGTAAATCAAGAAAAAAAAAACAATTCTACCAAAAATAAATTGAATAAATAGTTATTCGAAATTTCTGACAAAACTTCAGATCAAGGTTATATACAGCGATGTCTATGTAAAAAATGTACCTATAAAATTTATGTTATTTATATTTGCCTTGGTTTAATAATGTAGCTAAAAAAAAATATTTATCTATATTAAATGAAATAAATTGAACTTTAAGCTTAATTGAAATAAAATTGTCAATAAAATTTTAAGTATTATAAAGTGCATGACTATCACCTGTGTAATTTAGTTATCACCAAACTAAATCATTCAATTCTCTGAAAATTAGTTTTAACATACTCTACATTTTTCTGTTTAATTTATTTTTTTGCGATGTTCATGTTCTGTTCTTCAATAATCTTCAGTAGCATTATTAATTAAATATAATATCTCATTTGCCATTTAGTATTATGGGTACAAAAAGACGAGTTAACTGAACATCATATCGACAGGCAGAATGTTAATAGTAGTCAAGAAAATATTAGTCAATTTATCTTCATATTTGAAGAATTAGGTAAGAGTAAATACGCCAAAATATTTTTAACAAATATTTGACATTATTTCATGCTCAGATATTCTTGTTTCTAGAACCACAGTCAAAAACAATGACATAATTGCCAAATGTTCTCGGGAATTATGACTGTTTGTTAAACTATGAATTTAAAATATTCAAAGTTGATTGACTTTGAAACGCCCTCCTTCACAAATAATGCACTAAAGTGTGTTGGCAAGTAATATAAAAAAATCACGGATTTAATTAGGATTGCAAAATGGTCAAATACTTGATAGTTTCATATTGGAAAAAAGTAAAAAAATAAAAACCCGAAATAACACGGTATTTGCCGACGCATTTCGCTCATCAACAGTTCAAATGTTCGTTGTAAGCGCAAGCTCAAGGTGCGAGACAAAAATAATATATTTTCAAAAAAAATGAATATGCGTACTCTTTCAGATTGATATCAGGTTGTCTCAAATTGAACTGTTTAGGCATATTAAAATTACGGGGGTTTTTACTATTCAACAATAGGTTCATAAAAATTTAAATGATTTCAGAAGAGCTTTATAAAAAATCATGAACCACCATATAAAAATAGTTTAAAAAACTCGCAGCATAAATCAAAGTATAGGCATGTTATTTTATTTCACATTGACGTCGACCAAAACGTCTATACATAAGATACAGATGGAAGACAGCCGCACAATATTAAATGGAAGTCCGTAGACAGAGCCAATATATCAATTTGCATAACGGTCTAGGGCAATTTCTTCATAAATAATAGCGTCCGCTGAACAGATTGACCGCAGTATTGAAAGAGTTTTGTCAGATATTATCTCGAAGAACAATTGAAAACGTGCATTCGATCTACAGTATATTGGCCCTAGAGGTCTCTGGGACAGAACACTCGTAACCTCTTGCACGCCGACCCTTCAAAAAGTCATAAGACTCTTATGATTATCTGACACGGATGTCAGAACTATCCATCGAATTTATGATCGAAATGTTACTTGGTCTAAGATAGAGCATCTTGACGGGAACATGGCGAGGTGTTACTCAAAACAAGTTTAAAAGACACTGTTTACTTATATAACATTTATAGCCGACTATACGTACGGTAAGATTACACGGAGCAAAAGTTCAATTTAAGAGCGATGGATTCAGCAAGTCAAATGTAATGATCTTAAAGCTAGATTTATTCGTTTCAGATGATATTAGGCAAAACAACAATCAGTTGGTTGCGGGTAGAATCTGTTAATATTTTGAATGAATGAAATGGTAGTTATACAATTGGATTGGACATATCACCTTCTAGGTGATATTAGGTAAAACAACAGTTAATTAGTTGGGGGTAGAATTTTTTAATATTTTATTAATTACACAGGTCCACAAAAAAGTCGTCTGTATTATATATTCCGCTGAACACAAATTTAAAGTCAAATTTGTAAGTGAAATGGCTAATAAATTGAAAAAAAAATAATAAAAAGCGACAAGGTCTCCGATCTAACAATTTTTTTGCATGATACTTAAAATCTTATAATTTCTGTCATTTCCTGGAACTTCTTATCTTAAGGGGCACAACTAGTGTGAAATTTCGAAACAATCGATTAATCAAGATATTAAAATTTCAAATCGATATCTCAAATAGTTTTTGAGTTACAGACATTTAAATAGTATATATATAGTATATAGTATAACGATTATTTTATCTTCAAACGCGTTTTTCTCGAAACAGCATTTGCCGAATTTGCTGCAGCGATTACTCAAAAACAAATGATCCGACCACTATCAATTTTTTTCACATGTTCTATATATAGTTCTCCGTAAAATGAACTACCGATTATTTGATCCGATCAAAAATCGAATTTTGGCAGTCGAAAAACGACCAAAATTTTGGGTAAAATTCGACTTTTTTTTAAAACGCCGCCATTTTGTCAATTTTTGATTTTTTGGCACCGTTGGAGATCGACGATAACTTAAAATATATTTAAATTTTTTCTTCAGAAATTTGACTATGTATTCTTAAAACATGTATAAATATATTCCTAAAATTTTAAAATGATTGATAAAGTAGTTTTTGTTTAATATAAACTCCCAAAAATCACCGTTTTTTTAGGCGGTTACACTAGTTGTGCCCCTTGAATGACTATTTAGTATTCACTTAAATGATCTTTTAATTTTCATTTCTATAACTCAGCAATAATTTGCAAACATATTTACTACCCAGTGCCTCTGAATATCTGAAATTGTGCTATCAAATTACTGCTGTATTCCACAGAAACATTAGTTTCATTGAATATGCTTAACCCCAAATATTTGCATGGAAATTTCGTATTTTAAATGTGTTTATCGATATTTCAGTTATATTTATAGTTATTATTTACTAATATATCAAATTTACTTATAAATTATTCATATCGGTTTTATTCAAAAGTTTGCCTAATATGCCATAATGGATAAGCAAATATTGTACTCGGTTATACCGTTAGCAAAAGATTCAAATATTAGTTCAAAGAGCAATATCATAATGTGAATATACATTATAATAAAAGATAGTTTTATGTTTAGAGATATAAGACAGGAGAATGTTGTTTTATTTTGTCTTTTTATATATTTGCATTGCATGGTATGCATTGCACCTATTTCATTATGAAACAACAAATTTTTTGGTAGTACCTAGAATGTCAAAATCAGATGCTAATCCATCGATTAGGCGTTCAAATATGAAGGAAAAATATTTATTGCAATAAATTCTCACTTAAAAAATATTTAATATTTGTTTCGGGCAAATGGGATGGTGAGAAGTGGAAAAATTGAAATGCGCCAGAATAAGATAAATTCGCTGTAAGTCCTGCACTTCCTATACCTGTAGGTAGTAAGCAGGCGAAGCAGTGGTTGTCTAAAAAAGTAAACAACCTCACTAAATGACAAAAAAACTATAAGAATTTTTGTTAAGAAAAACTATCCCTATTCGAGCTCCTAAAAATGCGATCAAAAGACAAAAGCTCTGCTTCCTGCCGCCTGCGGAACACTGGGCGATTACAAATTGACAACAAGGATAAAATAGATGGAAACAAAGTATCGAACTCACACATTCAATAATACGATGTTCCTCGATTGAGATACCTTCGCGTACATGTTCCCCGAGGCTTAGAAAAATATATCTCTGCAGAGGTTAAAATATGCCCTCCTGAATTATTTATATTTATACATACCGAGTGCAAATATAAAGACTATTCAATTATGCAAAGGAACACTCAAAGGCACATGTGCATGCATGTAGGTATACAAAGGCATTAAATCACTAGAGATGCATATTCAAATCAGTGTCACGTTGAGAAATGTACATTTGAAACAAATCGGATATATAATATTTCATTGAAAGAAAAAACATCAGAATAAAAATAAATGTCGAGAACGCAACTGTAGGTAATAGATACATACAAATATCGCAAAGAATTTTTAAAATCTATAGGGTAGGGTAGGGCACAAAGATCCAATTTGACTGCCAGTGATTGTACTATCATAACCTAATAAACTACACATATAAACAAACGTTTATAAACGATTACTACCTATATAACACATCTCAAACAAAAAGTATAGTATAGGGCGGGGCACAGAGGTCCAATTTGACTTGAAGCAATTATACTGTGCAAACCAAACCAATTATATCACAACAAATAACATATCCTACTATGTTAAGTGAATGTCCTAGATCATTGTAGAAATATGTTTTTTGGCAAACAGGGGGCAAAAAAATCCAATGTTTTTCAAGAATTTTCCAAAATAATAGCTTCATTATTCAACCTGGACAACATTGTATATAACCTTGATCTGGTATTTCGTTAGAAATATTCATCAGCAGAGTTGGAATAACTATTTATTTACCTTATTATTTCCAAAAATGCTTTTTTTAAATTTAATTCAGTTTTTATTTACTACTTTTTATTGTCCAGACATTTGCTAGGGTAAAAGTTAAGTTGGTCCTTTTTACCTCACCCAAAAAAGTTTTTATGGAGATTATACAAAATAAACTAATAAATCTAGCTGAAATATAACAATACATCTTATAAAACATCTGAATAACTTAGGCTTAAAATTATATTAGGGTTTCGTAAACTAAACAACAGTTCTCAAAACCAAGTAAACTCACAACGAAAGAAAATTCTTTTGTTATGAATTTTCAAACGTTGCCGTTTATCTTCCGATAGCAACATTGTAAGAATCAAGGTAATGGTTGGTTATACATCTTTTTCCCTCTAATTTCTAATATTGGTGTTAAAAAATTCCTAAATTCACTTGTTTTGTAAATGGTTGTGGTGGTGGAACTTTTCTCACGCGCACCTTTAAGTCCCGCTGTACCTTTACCGCATATTACTACAAATTTTTGTTTTATGAGCCATTGTTAGAGTGGAAAAAGTAATTTTATCAGTAATTTTAGCTACGTTTTAATTAAATTGTTACATCTTATCAAAAATATTTACAAAACATTTTTCAAACTTTCAACTGACAAAACTGATGATACTCGGATTTGGATTGAGATATAAATTTAAACCATGTACAGGTAATTAAATAAAAACGTAACTCTACCTGCAGAAATAACGTTGTACCGGAAATTGTAAACAAAATCGTTAAGGAAAGCGTGCAACATAAAGAAGAAAGAGAAATTTTAACGATAGGCTCCAAAATATAAAGATACGCCTCTCGACAACTGCAAGAGAATTTGTAGCCTGCAACGGCAATTTCGTTGGTTGAAAAATGCATTTGTCACCTGATTGCTTCAGGCTGACCGAAGGTAATAGTTATATCAGACAGCAGCGATGCAAATTATAATACCACCTAGGTGATATTAGTACGATATCCAAGTTAGTGAAATTAATTTCATTTTGAAAGAATATTGATGAATTAGAGAAAATGTGATAACAAAAAATGTAATTTTTGAGTGTAAATACAAATATACGCTTAAACACTTGTTTATTCATACTTGGTACATAATCAATAAAAAGTATCACTATTATTGGGCGTTGTTTTTCAAGGCTGAGCTACCTGTATTGTTACCAAATATTAAATTAATAAAATTATAACTAAAAATTTGATACGTTCAGAAAATTTAGAAAACTATATTATATATTTGAAAATTTTGGAAATCTTTTGTATGGTTTTTTTTATGAAGAACTTTTCATATATTGGATGTATGCTTAATGTATATTGATTTGTTTTAATTTTAATCAGAAGTTTATGAAATCAATTGATTTGTTTTAATTTTAATCAGAAGGTTATGAAATTAATGTTAGAAGACATATGAACATCAAATTATCAAATATTTTATAGAGATTTTGACAATAAGAACAAGTTTTTTTATGTTTTCATGGGTTCCGTACCAATATAATCTCCGACACGGCGTTTACAAAGTTTAATTTGAAAAGCAATGTAAAAATGACAATAAGAACAAGTGTTGTTTATGTTTTTATGGGTTCCGTACCAATATAATCTCCGACATAGCGTTTACGGGCTTTGATATTTCGTCTCTAAGCAGCTAATGTACGATTGCTTTAAAAAAGTTAAATTTTCAAATTATTTCAAAATATGAAAAAAGCAAGTTATTGAAAAAAGTCAATGTTATTAAAAAATTTCAAAAGTTTTAAAAATTATTTTGAATCTTTTTTAATAGAATTAATTTTGAGTGCTTGAAATCCCAGCAATTTGCTTTTCACGATTCTATACATCATTAATTTTGTCTTTTTTTTTTAAAAAAAAACCAATCAGTACACTATATGTTCTAAAGATTGTTGTGATGTATATCCATAAACCACAAAAAGATAAATATTTCAGCAATGCCTCCGGAAATGTTATTTTCACTTATCATATTGCAGATATTATATATTATCTCAAGTGAAAATCTGATATCTGTTGAAGGTGGATATCGGACCTAAAACCAGTGGCTGGTCGGCAACGTTCTTACCACGAACCTACCCAAATTCTCAAAAACTTAATTGATTAAGTTTATAAAAGTATTAAACTCACAGCTGATAACAAGAAACAAAAAATGATTATCCACGAAACAGTAGTATTTAACTTATGTATATAAAGATCGCTGGTATAATCAATGTACAGAATTTTCTGAATGTTCTATATGTTGTAAATAACGCTGAGGGCTTCTAAAGATATTTCATTATCGAAAGCATGTGGATTTTAGCATCTTTTTATAAAAATCTTATGTTAAAATATTATAAAAATTTCGTTAAGGCCACTAATTTCCAAACACAAAATCAATAGTGCAACTCAAATGCATACCTTATGATTCAGGAAAAAAATATTCAAAAAACTAAAATGTCAATTGAACTTACGAGATTCTGTGTCCAATTCGCAACTAGCATTGCTATCAATTTTGGATGATGATGCTTCTGAAGTCGAAAGTATTATTATTAGCATCAGTCCAAGATTATACGATAGGTGATACGAACATAGCAACGGACAACTCTCGCATAGTTGGATCTACTTGTACCTTTACAGCAGAAGATAAAACTATAGTAAAACGAATCTAGAAAAGGCGCACAGTCACTATTATAAAGGCAAGAATATGGTATTCTGAATTCTCACACTTCTGCCTATATATGTATTTGATAACCTCAAGAGTTAAAATTTGAGCACGTCAAATCTTCAAACGTTCACTTTTGGAAATCAAATATTATATGCCATTCAATATAAACGCCAATCAAGTATGCAACACATATAATTGATGTATTTAATTTAAGTTACAGATGGGGTAGAGCGGGGCACAAATGTCTAATTCGACATTGAGCAATAGTATTGTAAAAACCAAACAAATTAAATCACAATAAATAACAAACAACTATCTGACTATGTTCAGGTAAACTCCCAGCTAGTTCATCATTGTAGAAATGTGTTTTTGTTGCTGTTTCTCAAAAATTTGTCACTTGACTTTTTTACCTCATGAGCAGAGTTAAATGGGACAGCCAGGGGGCAAACAGATCCAATGCTTTATTTTTACTTTTAAAGAGATTTTAAAAAATAATAGTTTTATTTTTAATCATTGCAAAATATAAATGTTATGGGTACATTTTTTACACAGATAACATTGTATACAACCTTGATCTAGTATTTTGTCAAAAATATACATTAGCAACATTGGAATAACTATTTATTTAATTTATTTCTTGTGAAATTGCTTTTTCTATAACTTTATTTATTTATCTACTACTTTTTATTGTTTACACCTTTACCAAGGTTAAGCTTAAGTTGATCCTTTTTACCCCACCCACGTGTAAGCTTTTATAAAGGTTAATAAAAAGAACAGTTTAATTTAACTTAAAATTAACAATACATCCTATAAAGCAATTAAATAACGTATACTTGAAAATTATATTAAGATTACGTAAACTATTTTCAAACATTGCCGATTTTCTCCCTATAGCGACGTCACAAGACTCAAGGTAATGCTGGATATACATCTTTTTCCCTCTACTTTCAAATATTGTTGATAAAAAAATTCTTAACTTTAGTTGTTTTCGAGATATCGGTGGTGGACCTCTTTACATGCGAGTCTTTAAACCTCACTATAACCTATACTGGATAATTAAGATTTCAAAAATTTTATTTATTGTGTTTTGTGAATATAACGAAAAAATGAGGTTTCAAAAATGTATTGCATATAAAGAAACGTTTAGACTAAAATCTAACGTAGAAATGAGAGCCCGTGAGATGAGTTGAACTCTAACTCGATTCAGGAAAGAATAGTGTGAAAGATTGCCATTTCACACCGCAGTGCCCGAAATCGGCTATTTTCAATTGAAAATATAGATGAACAATATATGTGTCCAAATGCTACATGATAGGGGGCGTCCATTAATCACGTGAGGTTTTTAGGGGGAGGGGGGGTTTGACAAAAAATTATGAAATATCACGTGGGGGAGGGAGGGGTATAGCAAGATTTCTCGTGCATTTAATTTTTTTACTATTTTTTATAAAAAAGTTGAAACATTTTTAAAAAAAAATTGGAAATTTTAGTTTTTTCACGTAACTAAAAATACACGTGGTGTTTGGTGGGGGAGGGGGGGTAATTTTGAATATCACCAAATATCACCAAGGGGGAGGGGGGGTCTAAAAATCCATAAAAACTCGCTCACGTGATTAATGGATGCCCCCTATTCATACCAGACAGCGCGCTTGTGTGCACCGCCATGGAACACGTATATATATATATATATATATATATATATATATATATATATATACATAATATCGGCAAGATTAGCAAATCTCTTAGTTTTTTATGAGATATATTTCTCGTGACAATTTATTAATCAATATATTCAGTATATCACATACAATGGATGAACATTAGCGATATTCAAAGTAATATAATACCTGCAATATTCATTTCAAAAAACGCCTTGAAACGGGCTCGGTTTTCTGTCTTCTTTATAACTCATTTCCAACTAGTCGAGCTGTCTTACAGCTCCTACCTTGTACCTACTCCTACCTACAAATTTGAATAGTATAGCCTATAGCTTGAACAAATCGAAATGATTCTGCATACACTTATCCCTCGGACACCCCGTCTAGTTGGCAAAATCGGCTATCTGGCGAGGGCGTGAATTATGGTAAGCCGCGGCAATGACCCGACGTCAGCCTTGACCCCTTCTTCGCCATCGGTTGCGCGCTGTTTCTGCTCCGTCTCCGGACGGCTCGCGCGCTTTTGTCGAGCGAGTTAGATGCACTTGGCACGATAACTCAAACGGGGCGACTATACTATGCTGGACGCGGACCGAGAAATGCTGATACCACCACGAATAGATCAAAAGATTTCAATATGATTTGTCTCTACAGGATTCGAGATTTTAGAGGTATGTAGACGAAGGAGTTTGCAATAGATTAGAGATACAACAGATTGTTTACTCGTACATTTTACAGTTCGTATATGTATTTCTCGACCTCTAGTTTGCTTGAAGAGTAGCACAAATATTTAGTAATTTAGTTTTTAAATAACAACTATTTCGAATATACTACTTGATAAAAAAAGATAATTTTTGAAGTAAACCTTCTTTTGGCGCGGCTGGGGTGTAAATCCGTACAAATGCAACGGAAATGCGTTACGGCAGATAAGATGAGATAAAAGTCGAGTGCCAATAATTAGTCATTCGCTCACGATGATATCGTTTCTATGCGGGTCGATTGTGATTAGTCGTCGCGTATATGAATAGAGATCTGTCGTTGTATGCGTACCGGCATCAACGTTGTATGAGTACCGGCGTCAACAAGGAAATCAGCATAGATAAATAAACATTTTAAAGTTACATCGTAGTACAAATCTCGATTTGATGAAAAATGCCTGAATCAGAATATTTTACCCGGTTCTTTAATATTTTACCCTGTTCCTTAGAAATTAATTCTACATTATTCGTAGTTCCTAAAAATCTTTAAAGCTATAACATTAAAATAAATAATATTTTTAGGCAAGACAAATATTACAGCTGTTCAAAGAATGAGATTATATCGCGAAAAAGTAAAAAAAAATACAAGCAGTCAATAAATGTATGTTAATTTTAATTACATGAAGTTCTTCAAACACAATTACTTGATGAGTGAAGTAGCGAAAACAATATTTGTTTAGGCGTTGTTTAACACAATCCACTGTGTGAACGAATATTATAAAATTTATTAATCAGCAATTACTTTCTTTAATGAACGTTCATTTCTAAATGCTAATTACAATGACAAACCGATCATGTCATATTTGAAGTATGACTTCAATTTCATTATTGTTTTTAAATATTATATATATTTTTAATGCAATTATAAATTTAAAATTTATAATTTTTTTTTATATAAATATGTATAATGGTTGACACTAATGAATGTGTGCATCACGAGTGTTACCATATTGCCAATAAACATTATTCAAAGCTGTTATATGATGTATTTATTTTTACTTAAATGCCATCTTGTACAGTAGCAAATAAGTTTTACTTTAATCGCGTGTGAACCTTACGCGCACTCTTTCTTTCTTCTAAATTTTAATCCGCGTCACGAACGACCCCAATATCGAGCAGTAACCGTATAAATTTTCATTTGAAAATATAGTTCTTAAATATGTTTCCAAGTGAAAGTAAGTAAAGTATGTAATTGCTGCACTAAATTGAATAATAAATCAGATTCTATAAGATAAATTGTAATAATAAATTTACCATAGAAAATGCGATGTGAGAAAAAATTTCAGCCCAACAGCTTATAGGACGTAAGGTTCTGATTGCTGTTAAAAAATTATAAAAAGAAGAAACGATAATAAATACTATTTACAATATTAAATTAGTCGGTGTGGTTTATAATAAGGATAATACGAAAACCTACATTTTAGAAATCCTTTTTTCGAATAGTAATTCTTCCTAAAAAACCGTTTTAACCAGTTTAGAATTTTCATTAGTATGACTATTTTATGCAACTTAGTGAAACAAAGGAATAACTGTTAGAAACAAAGGAATAATAGTTAGAAACAAAGGAATAATATTATAGTTAGAAAGTAACTATTATTAAAGTATAAGTAAATCTCTTACACCATTCTTCTCTGAATTGAGTTGGAGTTTAACTCAACCCACGGACCTGCCCTATGGCAGTACTACCCATTATATATACACAAATAACATCACGAAGACAGTTATCAATTGATGTTTGTTTACACAGTATATAAATTTAATTTTACATATTTCAAACTAATAATATCAAGTTTTAAATTAACTCTTTAACAAGAATAAATTATTCGCTGCTACGTTGCTTGTTAATAGCTACTGAAAAAAAGAAACATGAAGAAAATCGGTTGGCGAACAGAAGAGAAAATAGTGCTTGTTTTAAACTCATCGCCTATTAATGTAATGTATGCCAAAGGATTAATTCTTAGAATATACGTATTTGCGGAGAATTCCATACACAATATAGAAAATTTATATTTACTATTAATTGAGATCACGATATATAATATATATATATATATATATATATATATATATATATATATATATATATATATATACATATACATATATATATATATATATATATATATATTACATATATTGTCATGTCGTTATTTTTAATTAAATATGTAAACCAACTATTGAAATTATTTTCTCAAATGCAAAATTGTCACAAACATCAGATACAACATCTTTTCAGCTTTTTAAAACCGTCGATGAAATTATCTATTCTACATACCTCAAATTAAATTATAGCATCCCAATCCTATCAGAGTGTATTTGTGCGAATTATTATTACGAAATCTCATCTATAAAAATCATTAGTTGATTTAGTATTGATAAATTTCATACTAAGTAAATATGTTTAAAAGAAGAATTATTCTTTGTAATATTTTGAGTAAGTATAGTGATAAATTTATATCGTTCGAAGATCTTCTGAATGTGTCGATATGAGATCATTGTTCTAAAAATGAGTTATGTTTTCAAGATTATGAAAGTTATTATTTCCTACCTAATTACATAACTTTTATTAATTTTTCATTAACTTTATGAAAGCTTGTGACGTTAGAAAATGATTTTCATATTATGAAATAATTTAAGTTACTTTTTTCCAATGTTTTAACATCAATCAGAACCTTACGTTCTATAAGCTGTTGGGCTGAAACTCTTCCTTACGCCGAATTTTCCATATTTAATTGCTTTATTATTAGAATTTATCTAATAGGGCTGGCTATTATTCAATTTGGTGCAGCAATGCCTGGAAATGGCTATATTCCCAAGTGAAAATTGATATTGCTACTGCTCGATTTCAAGCTTGTTCGTGAAGGGAATTGAACCCGCGAACCTAAGCGCTAAGACCCATTTAAAGATATAGCGCTAGGAATGATCAAGTTTTGTGCAATATATTGTGTTCAAAAAGAGGTTTAAAATGAATTAAAACGGAGATACGGACAAGAAATTATCGTTAATTATATTTGTGTTATTATACACATATAATAACGTTCATTTGTATACTTTAATAAGCGAATCAAGGGCAAAAATATCTCAGAATTTTTCAACATAAACTCACAACAACGTGATAGTAATGTAATATTCACACACACACACGCGCGCACACACACATATATGTATATATATATACATATATATATATATATATATATATATATATATATACATCTATATAGATATATATATATACATCCAAACATATTTATATATGTATATATAAACGTTTTCTATCAATTCAATATAAACAATTTCTATCGATTCAATCAACTTCCCAATAATTGTAAATCGACCTGTTATTGACGTTTATGACGATAATGTATTATGATTATATTATGATGTTAATATGCGTTAATATTTTTTTCAATAAATGTGTACATAATGATTCTTGGAGCTTGTACAGTAATTTAGTAAGTGACTCATCCAAATTCAATTTTCATGTTTCATTAAACCATAAATAAATGATCAATCTTGTTCGCATCTTCTCTTGATACAATTCGAAGATATTGATATAATTACAAAAAATCATTAACAAAAGAAAATGAGTAATATTTTGTTCCGGGTCATTCGTTTTTTATAAAGTCAAGTTCAAGAGAAGATGAATGTATACTTGTTGATTCGGCTTGAAATTTTTGCAAAAAAAGATAGATAGGTAATGATGTAATTTCAGCCAGATTAACACAGGTTTATTGAATATTCAATTATAACATTATCTTCTTTTTGCATCAATATTAGTTTCAGTCTTTACTTTCAGGTTTCAATTTTAAAATATAAAAAACTAAGTACTTATAATTATTTATAATAATACAGCAATTATAAAAATAATTTCTTAATGAAATAAGAATGCTGCTTAGGCTAATTGCTTATACACATTTTTTGATAGTCTCGACTATTAAATTAAATTAAAATATTGCTGACTTGTGATGAATTTCCATATATTAGCAAAGAGAAAATTTACTATTTACTACTCATATATATATATATATATATATATATATATATATATATATATATATATATATATCATTATTATTAACTTCCTGTAGAGCAAGTTATAGTAATCATAAAAAAATCGAAAATGAAAATTATATCTTTACGTTTCAAAGGTTTCTGAACATTTTGGCGTACCTTAGAAAAAATGGATGAATGTGTGTGTATGTGTGCGCGTGTGTGTGCGGATACAAATTTTCGTCGACGATTTCAGAAACATGGATCGATCGACTTGAATAATTCAAAAAGCATTCGTTTCGTATTGATAAGGAGACGTGCGAAGGCAGGTCTAGCCGGTATTGATAAGGAGTTTCTGGCGAAGGCAGGTCTAGCCGTTCCAAGTGTACCAAAAACTGTAACTCAGTGTTTAAGAGAACGGAGTGTCCGGTTTTAATAATTCAAAAAACATTTTACTTGTATTGACAAGATAAAAAACTGATTAAATTTTTGGGAAAGTCTAGCGGTTATGGACTCTCAATAAAAATAAGTTAAAAAAACGCCTTTTGGCGGTCAAAAATGATCATTAGACATATGCACATCTAATTATCAGATATTTTATAGAGATTTTCATAATGTGTACACATTTTGTGTAAATTTTTTTGGGTTCCGTACCAAGATTTTTAATTATGGTACCAGCAATTTGCCTTAAGGCACGATGCCATGCACCCCACTAGTATTTATTTTCAATATGATTATTTATTATAACAAATATTTAAAATACTCATATTGCATTATTAGAATGAATAGCGTTGACTTCGAGTACTAGGCATGTTAGTAAAGATTGATATCATTTCAGTTTTGAGAACTTTGAGCTTTTGCTACGATTTGAGATTTCATACAATTGGTTTGTGGGTTGCTTTCAATCTGTTCATTTAATATTTGTTTATACAACATGAAGCTCCAAAAATTTCATAATCGCTTGAAAACACAATTATGTAAACCTATGGTATTTTAACGATTCTGATTATAACTTATAAGCAAATTCTCGGAGAAAATAATTTCACGATATGGATCTCTTATGTTGAGTATAAAACTAACTCGATTTGTCCGTTGAATTTTGTAATTCGATCTTCGACGATTCATATTCTACCTTTCCGTTTGAAGACCCAGAGACAGTTGTAACGCATCAGCGTTTTTTGTGAGTGTTTTCATAACTGCGATTTCAACTGTTAGTTTTGTCGTACCTCGAAGGTTTTTCTTTCTTTTATATGTTTTGTTGCGATATTTTTTCTCTTTTGGAATCGTTTGCGCGAAACTTTAATGACATAACAGTATCAGGTGGGACGGTCGGATATTTTTAGCGCAAGGATTCTGAGGCGCCGACGACCGCTATCTTATATTGCGAATAGGCTTGCCGCGACGTCCAAATAGCTTCAATCGTAGGGGAAACGAGGGATGGGATACGAAAATTTATTATTCAGATAAAAATATATGAAAACAATAGTTCTATTAGAATTAAATATCTACTAAACATCATTTTGATTTCATCCCGCAATCCCCCCATTGTTCATTTTAAGATACAGTTACCTCCATGCTTGATTCATGCATAATTATTTGTCTTGCAAGAGCCTCATGATTTATCTGCTCAAATTAAATTATAAATATTAGATATGTTTATATAAATATGAATACAATTAACGTATTTACGAGTCGTATTTTGCTGGCTAGTGCATTAAAATTTTAAGAACAATTATCACAATTTTTTCGAACTTTAAATCAGATATTTATAAATTGAATCCTACTTCATAGCGATACTATATCTAGTGTAAAAACTGACGATATAAAAATATAAATAAAGCATTTTGTTCACAGAATGGTTTAAAACTTCAAAAGCACAAAAAAGCTTCTAACGTAATAACGTTCTAAGGTTCTAATCAGAAAACTTTACTATTTATAACACTATATAATAAAATAAAACTTCTCTTGATTTTAGATTTACCGATTTACTGAGCTTTTTCTAAAAATACAGGTAAAATAACACAGGTACTCAATAAATTGGCTGTAATGGACTTTACTACTAAATTATTCAAAAACAAGCTTACTTGAGTAAATTCGAATAGTTAGTTGAGGTGAAAAGAGCCAGAAAATGACAGGAATTATAAGATTTTAATTATAATGCAGAAGAATTTATTAGATCGGATATTTTGATATTTTTTATATTGTCCTCCATTTTTTAAGATTGGCCCCAAATTTGGACTTTATATTCGTGTTCAGTGATAAAAACTACATTGAAAACTATGTCACATACCAAATAGAAACAACTTCTTTTTATGGACCTGTGTCATTAATTGTTTGCTTAATCCACTGATTGTTTGCTTAATCCACTGTTTTATAAAATTAATTCAATGATAATTTCAAGCAAAAAAAAAAGAAATATTACTATTACTACTATAAAAAGTTTTAATTTTTATTAAGTATTTTATTGTAAAAGGAAATTTTATTTATAATATAAAATGATAGATAGCATAAAAAGTTAAACTATTTTCCAAAAAATAATTTAATTTACTATTCGAGTTGCTAATTTAATTTGAATTAACTTATAAATTAAAATTATTAGTATGCCGAATTTGGAGGTATGGGAAATTAGAAAATACAATGTCTGCTATAAATAAAAAAATTAAATTCGAAAGAATATTTTAAAAGATTTAATAATAAATTATAAATAGTAATTGAAACAATTGACTGATATAAAAATTTCAATCTAACTATTCAAATTTTTTTTAAGATTATATCTTCACAATGAAATTTTTACTTATATAAACGACAATTTTGAAAATTTAATGCAAGCAATTAGACAAAATTGTTTCATAGCACTCAAAGCAATTGTTCCATTGAACTGTATAGAATGATATTTTGGCAGTCTGGCCTATGACAGACTGCTAAATTTAAGGAAATTAGAAACTAAAAATGTAACATTTGAAAGCGTAAAAAACTTAAATTTTGTAGGAAACTTCAATACATTTGATAACAAATTACGAATGATAATTGAATTAATTGACTAATAGATAAAACCTTCCACTACATTAACTTCAGCATTTATTTTGTAAAGTCTGTCTTCGCAAATCTTCCATAATTAATGACGAGTTTTAAAAATTTTATGCAACCAATAAAACAAAATTCTCTTATGGCAATGATAGTTCCATTGCACTGTATGGGGTGATGATGATTGAGGGTAATAAAAAGCACTAATCATTAACGCTTACATCTAATTCCGCAAATCATTATAATGAATCAATTCTATATTTATCTAACCTCCCCTACTAATATGCCTGGAAGCAAACACATAAAATATCTGGAAGGTATGAAATCGAGTCCATTTACTCCACGCGTCCCATAAAAGTAGCTATCGCGAGGGCATCAATTCGTATCGAAGTGGATTTCAATTAATATAGTTGAACTACCAGTTAATTACGAATATGATTGCAAAGACAGGATTGAAGTTATTATTACGGTATACGGTGGTATTTTTATACATGTTTTCTGCTTTGATGAATGGAGACGTATATTATGTCGCAAACACGTACCAAAGGTTTTTCCATTCGATAATCTTAATCATGTCAAAGTAGAAGAGGACACTTTTATATATATTTCACAGAGTTATTGCCATGATCATTAAAAGTTGACTATCAAATCAATAAGCAGATATTGAATATTATAGAAAATATTAAATGTTATATCGTCAAAAGTCAAGCCATATTATATTAATTAACATTTATACTACTAATTATGTGAGAAGAAAAAATCATTCAAGTGACATTTTGCCTTAAGGGGGTATTCTACTGTAGACGCATGAATTTCGCCCGATTTTTGAAGCGCTGTATAAAGGAAACAAATAATATTTTTACTATCGATTTTTTTATCATTTGTTTATTGATATTTTATTATTACATAAAAAAATGATTAAAAAAAATAATTAAATTTCACAAAGTTATGAGCAGTCAAAGTGGGGGTTCCCAAAAAAAGAGGGTGTCCTGGCGTACATGATTCCAACCCTCCTGGTAATTTGAAACATAAAAAATAGATGGATTCTTAATTATAATAGATGCCGCTATCGTATGAACCTTGGATAAGTTAAAACAATTTTTTTGGTTGAATGGCGGCAGTTTGAAAGAAAAAAATTTTTTTTTCATGTTTTTTTAACAATTCCGAATTTTTTAAAAATATTAAATGAAAAGTTATAGTTTTGGGCAAGGTCCATACGATAAAGCGATGTATAGAGAAGATCCTCTCCAAATTTGAAGTAAATCGGTTCATTAGAACTCGAGATATCCTTACCGCCAGCTCGAAAAAAGTAGTTCCGAGAAAAACGCGTTCAAAGTTTTGAGACAAGTCGGACCCGAACCGAGGCCACGTCACTAAAACGGCTATAACTCAGGAAATAATAGTAATTTTGAAAAATCCTTTTAATGACATATTTTTGAATAAGTAAACTTTGAAAATATGGAAAAAAATTTTTTTCGATTTTTTCAAAATTCTACAGTAGAATACCCCCTTAAGTTGCAAAATCTTTTCAATGCAGGGTAGGGAAGGGTACGAAGGTTCTATTTGACTTTGAGCTATTATATTGTGAAAATCAAACCAACTTCATCATAACACATATCAAACAAACAACTATCTGACTGTGTTCAGTAGAACTTCCCGCTGAACCATCATTGTAGAAACGTGTTTTTGTTGCTTTCCAAAAATTTTTTACCTGGTCCTTTCTACTCCAACGGGTCTTATTTTTATTTTAACCCCTTAACTTACGATTTAGAATCGAAAATATCGGCCCAAAGTTGTTCAAGGTGGCGTGACGTTTGTGACTATTTCTCTCATGCTGTACGGCTTATCACAAAAATATAAATAATTTTGTGTCATATAGTTCCGTATGAATAAATATTTTATAATACTTGCGTTCACTATACCGAAATGCGTAATATTTGCTTCTGGCCCGTAATATCGAACGCGGGCTATGCCCGTAATATTCACTTTTAGCCTAGAAATCAGAGTCCTTATTTTAAGTTTAAGGGTTAAAGAGATCTTCGTAAATTTTTGTAATAATAACTACACTGTTCAAACAATGCAAAATATAAATTTCATGGGTAATTTTTTTATAGAGTATATAATTTTTTACACTGTATATAACCTTGATCTGATATTGCGCCTAAAATATTTATCAGCAGAGTTGTAATAACTACTAATTACATATTTAATTTATCTCTAGTAAAACTGTTTTTTATTTACTTAATTTACTTCTTTTTACTTTCTATTTATCATTGTTTATAGGTTAGGTACACCTTTACCAGGGTAAAGTTTCACTTGGTCTTTTTTACCCCACCCACGTGTAAATCTTGTGTAAAAAAACTGTTCAATTTAACTTAAAATTAACAATATTTCTTAGAAAATAAATGACGTATACCTAAAAATTATATTTAGGTCTCGTAAACTAGACAAGAGTGCTCACAACCAAAAGAAATAACAACAAAAAAAACCTTTGATATGGATTTTCAAGCACTGCCGTTTATCTTCTGATAACAACATCGTAAGATCTAGGTGAAAGCTGGTTATACATCTTATTCCTTCTACTTTTAAATATTGTTGTTAGTAAATTCTTAACTGTTTTTTTGTTTTTCAGGTATCGGTGTTGGATATATATATATATATATATATATATATATATATATATATATGCATATATCGGTGCTCGTGGTCTTCGGTCAATATATTTAATTTAAACTGCAATTTCAAGAGAACACAACCCACTGAGCACTGTCATGCGGAAAGGCAATAAAAATCTTCGACAAACACATAATATACCACAAACACTGGACATACCATACCATATCATTTGACCGGTTATGAACTTTTGAATGGAAATACGCATATCACATTATCTTCTTTGCACATTTGACTTGACTTTTTCTATTACCTATGCAGACTTCAAATTCTATTATTATTTTTTATTTATTTTTTGTCTACTTCGAATATTACTTGTGGTCTAACGCTATTCACCACAGCCTGTCAAATGTCCTCAAGAACAATTGATTCTCTTATAAACCAATAGAATCAGAAATTCAATTAAATATACATTTCTATAAATAGTATTATATAAATTACTTCTAATGTTGGATAAAAAATAGTATTTAAGCGCAAAATAAAATACAAAATTATTGGTATTTATAATTTATGGGTGTCTCATTAAGTGAGCATGAGAAGCATCATATAAATTAATAAAATTCATAATTTATATTACTAAGAAAAGATTATGATCTTGTCATATATTAGTGACTGGTCATCTAATTCCTTCATATAAAACAATAATTACTGCTTAGACATAACTGTGAATGGAAGAATCGCAACTGAAACTGCTTTTAACAAACGCAGCCGTACTTAGAGATATCATGATTTTATAATCAGTCTTAACTATAATTAACCGATGCTATAAGAAGACAGAAGAAACATCCATTGAGGAGTAGATTGCATAATATTTTTCTTATAAATATGGTATGTAATGATGGCTATATGTGAGTACAAGATGATATATTGAACTATCATTAATACAGTTTAATGGTGCGGACGAAGCAAAAGTTAGAAATGAACATGACAAAGTAATTTCCTGCATAGATCAGTTGACCACTGGTAATGAGAAAATTCAGTGCAGTTCACATCATGACTAATTTAAATTATGCTTGTACAATTATTTCCTATGTATCAATGAACCAAAATAGAGAAAACTCATTCAATCATTTTTCTTATGCATATTCTTTCGAATCAAAGCACCAATATTTATTCTGAAATTATCCATATATTAAAAAAAATTTGAACGTTCCAAAGTATGAAATATCAAAGTTCACAAAAGTACAAAATCCACCTCAAAAATTACCTAAATTCAATTGCCAGAAAACTCTGCCAGAACATCTGCCAGAGATTTTACATCAGTCGGTGTCAATTTTAAAATCACAGTAATCGGTCAAATTATTTTGTATTTTTAAAGCCTATTTTTATTCTTAAAATTTTACTTGTTAATGTTACTGTGTTTACTTTCCATATGAGTTTTATTCATTCATTTGTTCGCTAAATTACATCTAAAAAACATTTTTAAAATTCATCAAGTCCTTGTCACCCAACCACCGTTAAACCATAAAATGAGTAAAATATGAGTTAATATACAATTTCACAGGATATAATAAATATTCCAATAAATCTTTTTTTAATTTTACTATTTTATTATAGTCTTCATATATCAAATCCTGTTAATAACTTCAGAAGTTAATTGCTTACAATTATGCTATTAACATTAGGCTTTTAAACAACATTAAAAGTACGTAATTAGACAAATGGCAATTAACCATATTTATGACATGTCAAATAACTAGGTATCCTTAATGTATCCATAAAATATCTCACATCTATAATATATTAATTACATTTATCTTTTATTGAGTCATGACGTTCAGATTGATATTAGCATCCAAGAATAAAACCATACAAAAATAAAGGTAACCAAATACGCGTTAATAATCTATTTAAAAGGAGTTTGCAAGAGATTTGGTTAATAAAAAAAATTGTCCATCTGTTCGTTCCACATGCTGTGATAGAAACTAATGTTGAATATACAAAAATTTTGGATCCAAAAATTTTATCAAAAATGAAGCGAATAGTTTTTGTTCATTTATGTTCATTTATGTTCATTTTTATATTCACCCGCAAGGTACGCAATTATTCGATACGTAAAATATACAGTAGTGCAATAATTTTATTAATTTATTTTATTTAAATAATTAATTTAATTTGTAACAAAAATCTTATTTGCCTAGATTATAATAGAAAACTGTTCATTAATAGTATTAACGCTATGTAAACCATAACGTCGTATACGTTTCACATAATTCTCATATCAATTGTCGTTTGGCACAAAGTAAAATTATAATGTAAATAAATTTATTAAATTTTTTTTGAAAATTCAATGATTTAACTTATTGAGAAAATGTTTAAACTAGCCAATAGAAATTTAACTAACAAATAATCTTGGATGTTAAAAAAATACACTTTAAGGGGATAGCATAAATTTTATGATATTTTTGAGAGGCCGTAAATAAAGCAATCAAATTTCACTATATTTCAAGCAATTTCGCTATATTTTTTGTTATAAGTAATTAATTAATGTTTTGAGAATATTTAGAAAAAATATAAATTGAAAATAGTCATAAAGTTTTAGTTATTTTCTTTAATTCTTTTACGATGATGAAGTGGGGGGTCTCAAAAAATTGGCACCTAACAATACCCATGATTTTAGCCATCCAAATAATCAGTTGAAAAATATGTATATATATTATTAATTTAAAATAATATCGTATGAACTACGGACAAGTTAATTTTTTCACAAAATAGCGACTTTCTGAAAAATACTGTTTGATATTATCGTTTTTTTTTTAAATAGTAAAAATCAGAGTTTTGAAATTCGCAGAGGAAGGAAACAGAGTATCGTCGTCCAACAGCTATATCCAGAATACTCTCTTAAGTTTCATTTAAAGTGAAAAACTATTTTAATATAAGAGTTCGTTTAATATATTAAGAATGAAAATAAATATTCATGGTATTCATGGATTTTCAATTTTGATGTCAAACAATTATGTGCAGATAAAAATGAAGAAAATACACAAGTAACAAATAATAGTTGATTAATCGAATTTTTAATAACTATTGGGTGAAATAGTGTATTAAAGTATTTTGGGACAACCTATTAATTTGAACTTGATTTCTCACTTTCCATATATTAATTTCTGTTTCGTCTAATACAATTATATTACGCAATCGTTTTTTTCGTTTTATAAAAAACGAGATTAAAATATATCGAAGTAATTGCGAAGCTCTCGATTCAATTTTTGAAAGATTACAGCAATTACTGGGAAGGATGGCCGCTTGTCGTGTTCGCTTATGAACATTATTACAACAGAAAGCTCATTAAAATTCAATTAATCAATCCGGACTCTTTGAATGAACCGCCGATCGAGTGAAGTACAACGACCATATTGCGCGTCGCATATTTATTAAAACGTACATTATCTCAAATATGTAATCAGCCTAATTGCACAAAATTATTTACTAGCCAGTCATGCCAGTACTTGGAAGACGACGCGATTTTTTTTACTACTGATTGAGAAGTTCATAAATCATTTCAGAAGCGTTATGATTGAGAGCCATGCTATTTGTATTGTATTGTCACATTGAATGATGTTATTAGCGTTGTTTCTTTTAACTTGTGCCCGAACAGATTTGTCAAATCAAATTAATGATTAATATTGAGACTCTTACTCGTATATATGGGCAGTTTTCTAATGAACAACCGCATTTTATTGTATAATATTTTAAGGTTTTTTCAATACGAGTTATATATTCTACTACATATTACTTAAGTAAAATTGAAATTTGTTTTATAATTAGTTACATAAAAGAATGTAAATTTAATTTCTATTTCATTGTGTAAAATAATAAAATAACAAACTAACTTTTCTCAGGGTAACTTTTAACACTTACGGGACAGCTGTAAACTTGATTTCATTGGGTATGTTACTCACTTTGTTTGATAAAAATTTGTGGTCATTGAAGGACATACTTTATTTTTGATCATTTTATAAAGAATGGTAACGTTTAAAACTATCTTCAACAAGCATAGCGGATTGATTTTGACATGTTTCAGAACAAAAATATTGTTCGGCGCCTTCCTCCTGATGCTTTTTTGTCAAAACAGACTATACAACCTCATTTTCTTTTTCTCGCATTACACTGATTACATGCCAGAACATGCCACTGATTAGTCAGTATAGTTGATTATTTTTGTGCTGCCATAATGGTTTGTTTTTTCTATTATATTGTCTAATAATTCATTTGTAAAATATAAAGTAAAATAATCTATTGGATGTCTTATATTGCTTGGTATTTGTAGCCGGGGTGTTTGTTGATGTATGTCAAACTCGATAATTGAAGGAGAATCGGTACATTCGCTAATGTCTTTCCGCTCTCCATTTAATTTGTCGATTTTTTTCTTTTTTTTGTTGGTTGGATAATATCATCATCACATTCTTCACTATCATCGATGCGAATAGTAATTTCGTAAAATTTGTCTGTATGAATGTCTGTTTGAAACTCATCTTCACTACTGCTTAATTCACAAAATTTACCAGTCGTTTTGCCATATTTGAAAGTGCTCGGTCGTTTTAAATATTAAAAAAACATTATATAGCAAAGAAAAAGGCTAAAAATACTGCTAAAATAACTTAAAATTAATTTCAAAATACAACACTGTTTATCACTGATATATGTAATATATTCAACTTTTCGATGCAAACCGAGTCATTGTTTATAAAATAGCCTGTGCCTCACAGAGTATGTTTATCCACTCAGGTGGACAGCCGTCCCCAAAGAGATAATAATTGCAAAAAAATCAAAAATGAAAATTTTTGCATATCTTGACTTTTCAAATGTTTCTGATATATATATATATATATATATATATATATATATTTATATATGTGTGTGTGTGTGTGTCCGCGCGCATGTCTGTGCGGATACAGTTTTTGCAGAAAAACAATCGCCATTTGGCGACAAAAAATTATCATTGCGTATATGGAAATCAAATTCAATCAAATTTGCTTGCTTGTGTTGATAGAGCAATTAGTTTTTGAGAAATGCATGTCCAGCATTTTTATAAAAATAGTAAAAAAAAAACAAAAATATAATGATAATTTCAGAATATTAAATAAAATTGGAATTTCAAAATTTCAAAAAATTTGATAATTTTCAAAAAAACTCGCTTCTTTGGCACTATTATGGGTACTTATATCGTATTGTTATACTACTATGGAATATATAGTCACGTAAGTCGTTTTTCATTTTCTAGACGTGAAAATTTGAATCGTTTGAGAATATATAAGTATATTTAATCTAATTGATTAATTAAAAAACGCATTTTCATTGTATGTTTTTAAAAATTTACATTATTTTTCATCTTATTTTTTTCTAAAAAGATTTACTTTTTTGTTATAGATAAATAATGTTCAAATAATACAACAGCAATTTTGTATTAACATTTTGATCCAATTATTATTTTCTGCCTTTATAATTTCAAGCCTATAATAATTTGCAAATCATATGGAAGTACCTATTTCAATTCTCAAAATTAAGAAGTAAAAGTAGTCATTCGAATAGTCATTGAAATAGGCAATTAAATTATTTAAACAAATCAAATGATTGTGTTTATTTAATGATTATATTAATTGATACAATTTTACTACATAGAAAAAGAGGTATCAATTATTGCAAATGCAACTTATATGCAAATTATTGAAAATTATTATACAGCCTGACACTAACAATAAGACACTTTGCTAAATATCTCGCAAATCAGAAAAAAATAAATTTTAGTGCTTATTGTCCTACTAGGTATCCTGAGGGGCAACATATTCAAAGTACGGGTTTATAGTAAGAACGGTTTGCCCTGAGGGACGCGTTAAAAAGATACGATTTTCTTCGCCTTCTCAGTCCCGCAGCTTAGGGCAAAAAAATTCGAACAGAATGCATGTCTATCTATTTTTTGTGGTAGTACAGTACAGACCGCGTATTTCAACTTTACTAAATGCATGAAGGACACAAGTTCTAAATCAAATTGTAAAACATATAATTTAAAATAATGAACATATATTAACTTGTATTTCACTAATATGCAAGTTGTTCAAGTGTTACTTTGTTGCAAAAAAATCAACTATATATTTATAAAATTTTTCAAACCTGATATATAAGCTCATAACATGATCGCTTTATCGAACAAGTTTATTTAAATAAAATTATATTCACTAGTTTTCTAATCTCTGCTTTTGGTTGTAACAACAATAAAAATGCCAAAATGTAGTTCAAAAACAATAAAGATTTAGTTGATAAAATAATTTATAGTTGACCAAATAAAAAACTTTCAGTTCATTCAATTCCATTTATAGAATACATTTATAGTATATGCAAGACCCTGCTTTTGATTCATTTTTTATCACATAGCTCTCAATTTAACAATGATAGATATGCAATTTTATGTTTTGCATCAATAAAAACCTATGTTTTTTCTATAAAATTGCAATTTTTATAGGGATCGCCATAACACCTTGTTATCACCTACGGCTATCAATCAAAACCCACTAGTACCGGATGATCTCGAAAGAAGTTTTATTGACTCTCAGATGTTATTCGGGTAGATAAAATCGCTCATCCGCTAGATATTATATTATATATATATATATATATATATATATATATATATATATATATATCTTTCAGCATGAACAATTTTAGGTATTAATTCAAATACGGTCGATGTTTCCATTGCAGCCTTATAGACAGGTTTCATGGAGAAAGTCCATAAACTATCACGATTGTATTTTTTTATTAATTTATATTTATGCATAATTAATAAAACCGAAAAGATTAATTTAAGAAGTATCTTTTATGATATTTTTACCAAATTCTTTGCAAGTGTAAGTTCAGCTTATGATCAAAATAATAAAGGAATTTGTGCTCATTTAGTTATAGTACAAATGATTAGTAAAAGTAAAATTAAGGTTAAGTCAAAATTATTATACTATGTATAAAATAAATAATTATAACTACCATAATTCATCAAGAAATTCTTATTAATCAACGAACATTTCCAATTCGATTTATTGATAAAGTTAATATTCCGGCATTAAAAGATTTAATATTTAAGGGGGATCTTTTTTTTGTTACAAAAAATGCAAGGTATTTATTTTTGTTTTTCTCGAAATGTATTTATCATAGAGACATGCGGTTTTTTTTAAACAAAAATTACAAAATCATAGAATATTAAGAAATTTTATATATTTTTTTTGTCGCCGTCATTTGTTAACCAGGGGGCGCCAAATTGGGCATTGCAAAATCGATCTCTTTTGCGGTGCCACAGATAAATTCGTTGCGCATCGCCTGAACAAAAATCAAAACTACGTTGAAGAAGAAGTTTGAATCCAGTCCCCCTACTAAAATGAAAGAAAAAAAGCAAGAAGGAAAAAAATGGCAGCTATTTTAAAAAAAGTGTTAATAAAGGCCTTTTTTGGGACGAGAAGCTTCGCAAAATTTTTTTGCGTAATGTTATGAAGTTGTTTGAGGTAGGGGAACTAGGTATTGCAGTGGTGAAAAGTCGAACAAGTCGATCCGACTTATAGTTTTTTTTTTTTTAATTTGTGACACCGCATTGAAAAAAGTCAATTTGAGAAAAACGTATTTAAAGTTTTTAATATAATGTACTAAATACAACATTTAATTTAATGTACTAATACACGGTGTTTAAAGATGCTGACACATTAAAAAGGTCATGTGCATTAGGTATTATAATGAAAAAGAGAGCAGCTGGTATACAATAGCTCGCGGAGCGATGAAAAAAACGGTTTCAGAGAAACGTAAAAAAAATAGATATTGAGATGATTTTTTTTTAAATAATTCTAAGGTTTTTAGCTTTCATAATATCAAAAAATCTCAAAATCGAAAAAAAAAATAAAAAAAACCAAACAACCCCCTTAAATAACAAATTACTAAAAAATGATGAACTAATCTTTAACCATCTTACCCTAGTGAAATTCTAATTTTCGCACTTATAATTATTATTATAAAAAACGCGAATATCAATACTAAAATTGAAAATCCATTTTTTATTGAAATCAACTATTATCGATTTCTCTATATTTAACCACTATTGATTATATTATAAAATCAAATGTTATAGATATTCAAGTTATTCAATCAAACAATATTGTAATTATTATTAAACTAATCCATGTCGATTATATTTAAAAAAAAATAGTTTCCAAGTAAAAATATAAATTTTAATAATAAAATTTATCTGATATTAAGGAGACCATACGTCCCGGTTTAGTCGAGACAGTTCCAGATTTTCACCTTATGTCCCGGGTTTTTCTAAAAGCAACATTCATAAATTGAATCATTGCCCTTACATGGTAAAATTACAACTACTTATCAAATGATACAAGGAGTATGCTTATATAAAAAATACGCTATGCATGAAAAAAAAATCCAAATGGCGGCTTAAAATAGCCTCTCATATTAATGAACTTTCGACTGTCTGGCAAAAAAGCGTATTTTTACTAATTGTAAGTTCATTATGAATAAAATTAAGCATAAATTTATTTGTTTTGGAAAGTTAAGTTCTGATTGTTTAAAAACAACTTAATAATATCATTACTACCGTTAAAATACAAATTGTCTTAGTTCAAACCCCAAGCAGGAAGATAACGACACTTCCATATTAAGATGTTTTCAAATTAGTTGCATTCAAAGCTGCGCAAAGCCGCAAGTAAAAAACTGACGAAGCTAAATTCTCCATGCAATGTAATATACTTATTCCAATACTATTTTAAACGACTAGTTTGAAAACAAGTCATGCAACTGGCTCCATTTAAAACAAGAATGAGTAAATGTATTCATTTTAGTTATTGATAAAAATACTTCGCTAATGTCCATTATTTCACTAATTCTGTCAGTTATGATGTTAACGCTCGGAGTGGAATTCTTCACCACGAATGTGCAGCAATATTTACAGCAGTTGTAAACAAGTGTTTTATTTTGAAAACTGGCAGTTCAGTTTTGTATGCATAGACGCAAGGCAGGGCAGAGCAAGCGCGAGGTAAGCATGCGCTCCGCCAATTACTGAGCTAATGTGTGTGATTAAGGCCATTCGCTTTTTGTAATTACTGAAAAGCATTTGAAGCGCACACCGGGGCGTTACATACATGCCGATCGGTGGCGCATTTTACCTTCACTTGATATATATAAACACCGGACTAGTTCGCCCTTACGTTAGAAACAACACAACGATAGGTAAAAAGCACATTTACTATTATAATTATTTTAAACTTAATCAATCAGAACTTAAGAGTCCGAGAAGTTGTGCTTATTTGACAATACTATTTGTTTCTACAGATGACAACCCAAACAGTTGTCACATCTCAGTGTGATGACTTATTATTACAATTTATGTAATATGGCAAATATTTATTGCATTTATATTTATGCAGTATTACAATATCAGGGCTATTTGCACTTGGAAACATATTGCTATCTATATTTACAGTAGAAAACCGATGTCTCTACTGCTTGATAACAGACTGTTCAAAGTGAAATCCAACTCGCGATTTCATTTTCAGGTACATCCGTTCTAGGCACTTACCAAAAAGTGAGCCTAAAACGCTGCATCACATTAAATTTAAATAAAATGGAATATCAAAGTTCCTATACGGAGATTAACCCAGTTGGACATGCATTAAGTTAAATTATTTATCAAGTTTAGGTAGATAAATACTATAAAAATTCTAACCGCTGAACTATACTGGCTACTGGGGCGCAAGTCAATTCTATCCATTGACAATGAACTTCTAATTCACAAGTAATAAAACCAATACGGACTTATGGCATAATTGTGGGGCTGTGCGATCAAATCCAACATAGTGCTAATGCAACGTGCCCAATCAAAACTATTGAGACAGATTACAGATGCTCCGTGGTTTGTTAGCAATAAAACCTTACACGACGATTTTCATATTGAATTTATAAACAGAATTATACAAATCAACAGTGTCAAATATTTTCATAAACTCGAACATCATACAAACTCTATCGTCACTCAGCTTCTTGAGACACCAACTTTAAGAAGACTGAAGAAGAAGCTGCCCAAAGATAATATGGAGGACCCTTAGAACTGTTATAACTTTATGTGAATAGAAGAGTAGAATCACTTATAGAAGTGATTCTCTAAATATCAATGTAATATTTATCAGATTAATTTATATGTGTGCTTGAAAGTGTGTGTGTATGTGTGCGAGTGAATGACATAAGCCAAATAGCTCATAGAATTGTCATGTATTCTGGTTGCTATTGAAAATATAATTTAAAAAAAAGTTTAGGTAAAAAATTTATAGCAATAGTAGCAACTTTTCAAATTGTAATGATAAAATTTTAAAATTTTGACACGCTGCATTATTTCAAACATTAATGAATTCTATAATGAAAGCAATTTTCCAAAACTTACATTTTGAATATTCGTTAAAATCGTGAACTCTATCATTATACACAGTGGAAAAAACTGCAACAATTAAGCACGAAGAACTTTTGGCTCTGCCAAAATTTTTGCTCTTTCTTGTTACTTCAAGAGAAACTACTCAGCCTCGATCGATTATTGAACGCGATCAATCAACGCAAATTCTTATCAAACTTGATCTAATACCTTTTTAAAATTTTAAAATCGGTACAGCCGCTTTTGAGAATTCGTCGACGAAATGCCAAATTTTGGATCACATATACACAAAACTCATACACCCACATTTCCAATTTTGGTGTCAAACGATACAGAATGTCTTGAAACGTCAAGAAAACAAAATTAGTAAATCGATTTTTTTAAGCAAAAATAAACTTCTGCTTGGGAAAGTTAAAAATTATCATGATTATCTGATCTTTTATTATTTATTGTATGTATCAAAATTAATGAATATTAGAACGTAGTAGTAAAGATACTGCGCCAACGGTCATATGCGTTTACTAATATAATGAGCGTTTCTTAAAATAATAAAAAAATAAAATTAAAATAATGCTTTTTTATCACTTTGGGAAACACTCATATTTGTAAAATTATAATGCTACGATGAGAAGTAAATTTTCATTAATTACACGCATGTTAATGATGAAACGTAAATGCAACTTCAAGCTACAATCAATGTTTGAACTCCGCGGTCATTTATATGCATTTTTATCTATCACTGTAAACGTGTGTATAGGTAAGTGTGTTAACAACATTGAAGTTTATATAGCTTTTATGATAATTTTTTTTCCAAGATTTCGAAGTTAATGATACTGTATTTTTAAATTTTATTTAGAAATTGAAGTTTAATTATATTTTTCAAATGATACGATTATCGAAATAGTGATATTATTTCTATACATTAATGATTACTTTCTCGTGAAAGCAGATTTAATCTTGATAAAGCTTAGAATGTTTCCATAAAAATCAGAATCTTGAAAATTTTAATATAATAATTATTCAACAATTCTGTTCTAAATGAATAATATTTATAGTGTATTGTTCTAAAAAGGCGTTAAGCCATGAATTGTTAACAACTAATTAAAAAAAATTCGAAATTAGGTATCTCGATAATATTGTATTAATTTTTAGAATAAAGATATGTCAAAAATGAAAATTATGAAAATGAATAAGATATGACGAAATATGAAAAGTATGAAAACCAATACCACAATTTCAAAACCCTTAAAAAATTGAGACAAATTTAATCGAAATGAATATTTTACTGCCATCATCATTATATTCAGATATGTATCTAAAAATATTTTGCTAATTTATAATCAATTGCGGTAAGTAAAAATATTTCATAAGAACTCATTTTGTTTGCAATGAACTGGCTAGAAAAAAATAGTTTTTCGAGGCATTCGAGTAAACGTTATTACTAATAATGTGTAATAATTACACAAATACTATAATCTAAATATTTTCAGTTATTTGCTGACTAAATGTCACCAATAATTATTATAATAATCTAATTATTTAACACAATTTTCATTTTATGGGTCTTTTGAGATATCTTTAGTGTACATACATGAGCAACGTAATGAGAAACCTTTTCAAGTATTGAGGACCGTTCACACATAAAATGGTACTTCACTCATATGTTATTATGCCACAACACAAAGATGCCAACTTCATGGCCTTTTTACAGTATTAATTATCATTTTGTATGAGAAGCGCTACGTAACATTAGTCCATTTTACGGCAGAATAGTCCACTTATTTTCCATTTTCTTCGATTCTTTGAATTCATATATGTATTTTGCCTTTTCTCACCTTTTCCTCATTACAATAAATATATTTTTTTAAATATAAATTTAATAAAATGAAAATTTAAAACATTGTCGAAGTAGCTAGTTTATTGAAATTGCTCGTACTCTAAAACTATTCCTTAGGGAAAATAAATCTCATTGACCAACCAACACCGAGAACTGCAGAAATTCAACTATAAATTGAATTTTATGGTCTACATAAATAATTTCAGTTATATCAAATTATCATAAAATAATGATAACTATTTTACAAGTCTTATGTAAATTTTCATTAACGCTACCATGTGAAATATATTATTCGGAAAACCCAGCTGCTGCGCGTGATGACATAAATTTCAGCACTATTTTTTCCTATAAATTACCTTCATAGGTCGTAATAAGTACCTGACAATAATTTATGGGATACATGAAACAGTTATTGAAATCGCGGCGCCTCTGAGATCGTTCTAACTAATAACATTAGTGTATTAAAACAGATGAAACGCTCACGGGCGAATCGTCACCTGTTTGACCAAGGGTAATGAGTTGTGACAGGAGACCGTCTTCGGCGCCACTGAGGGACGTCCGAGAGTACGATAGGCAAATCGACACATTGCAATTGCAAATTCAAGACATAAAAAATCAAGATATGGAAAATAGTAAGCAAGCGGGTTTACATAGTTGCCAATTGATTATATAATCCAAGAAGTTAATTGCATCAAAACTCGAATTCAGAATAGCAGACACTCTGCCTCATTGAGCCATCCCCTCGATTAGTGATCAGAGCATGATGTTTTTTTAATTAGAGGTCCCAGGTTCGATACCCGCTTCGAGCAGCATGTGTCATGTAGTAGTGACATTGGCTTTCACTTGAAAATGTAGATAGCTCTGACCGCTTTTTAAATAATACATATACATAACAACATAACCTTATTATTCATATTCATACTTTTATTTTTTATGAGGAATGTTAAACAATGCGCGGAATATTTGAAATAAGTGCAATCAGTTTACTTTGATACTTCAAAACTCCTAAATTAATCTAGACATTTCATGCACAGCTGAGTGAAAAATGAGCTAAAAACAAATATTTTTTTAGCCTAAGTAAGTAATTTACATATAAACAACATTTAATTATTAAATTTTTATAGATATTCAGTGGCGTCGAAAGCAAATTTTTTATGGGTGTGCTCGTTTTTTTTGGAAGGCAGCCAGTGGGTTTATTTTTTTTAGTAAGACATATTAGGCCCTATCATATTTTGAGATTGATCAAGCCCACACAGCCCACACGGTTCCGGCGCTACTGTAGATATTGTTTGCTAGGCAAAGAATAATTTTAATTACTACTTTATTATCAGACAATATTAAAAAAAAACCTTATTTCCTATTTTAAACAGTCAAATTTTTTATATACATTAAATACTTATCAGTGTCATAGTATGTCAATTTATAATTTTGTTTATTTACTAATGTGAATCATATAATATTAATAAATAATGTTTAATTGTTGCTTTATATTGATCATTTGAATCATTTAGGTGAATACTCATTTAAGATAGAAAGGACCAGGAAACGACAAAAATGATAAGATTTCTAGTATCATGCAGAGAAATGTTGTTGTTTTTTTTTTCATTTTTTCAACTTTTTGCTAGATTAGAAAATATATGGCGCACACCCAATACAGACAACTTTTTTTATTTTGTGAGCCTGTATAATTATCTGATATTGAAAAAAAATCCCATTTTTTATTTTTAGGCAGTTCAAAATTTTACATACATTGAACAATTGTTTAAAGTAGTATTTGGTAAATATTACTTTTTCTGGCCGCATACCATATTATGTGAATTTATAATTTTATTTATTTACTAATGTGGCTCATATAATATTAATTATTTAACCAGAGAATTCCAGTAAATAGGTTATTGCACAATAATGTACACACCACCAATAATGTTTTTGTTTGGGTAAAACTATCCCTTTAATTAAATTAAACCTTATGCCCTCAAAGCCTCCCAAAAGGATTGTAAAATAAATTTAAATAGTACAAATAAGACATTAATGAAACAAGTATTATGATGTTATTTCACCTCTTCGAAGGTAAGTTGTTTCTTTCAAATGAATTTTTGCGTGCTTTGTGTTTATATATCAAATCAAATAATAATAATCGTGTGGAAAATTAAAATCTTAATTTGCATATGAAATAAATTGAAAAAAATGGGCAATACAAAATATCCCTTTATATTATATATTAGGAATTGTGAAGCTATACACTTTAATTAAAATAAAATATTAATCATGAAATATAATCAAACTTGTAATTTACACTTTACGAATCAAAGTGTTTGTATTTTTTTCAGAAAAACAAATTTGCTAATTTTATGTTTTTTCGACGTTTCTCAAATATTTGACTAATGTTACACAAAAATTGTAAGAACTATATAAAGTTTTGCTATTCACCAACGTTAAAAAAAAATCTCAAAAATCGGTTGTTTTTTTATCACCTGGGTTATATTAAATTGAATTGAACACTTTTGCAATATTTTCTGTTATAAGATGATTATACAGCAAACAAAAATAAAAACTGAAAAATGTTGCTATCGTCGGTACCAGAAACGCCGTTTTATAAAGTAATTTTTAGAGAGACCGCCGGTCGAGTGAAATTATATAATAAGAAAGCGGGTTTTTGATGTTTTCGTTACAAAGTGAATTGAAAATTTTTGAGCGTGAATAAATAAAAAAGTGGGTTAACGTCTTCGCTGAATGAGCGTTTTAATTACTCTCGAACCTTGATGGTTTTCTTGTGGTAATAAATCCCAACGTCGTCTTCTTATTAAATTCGTAAATAATATTGTCGAAATAGGGGAAAGTGGCATAAAATGAGCTGTTTATGCAGATTTACCCTTTTCTAAATATATGAAAAAAAGTCAATGTTTAAACCAAAGAAAAAACGTCATGCGTAAATGATAGTGAACATATTATTGTTTGTACATTTCAATTTATTAGTATAGTTTAGTTCGCTTTCTAACTTTGTAATTTTAATTGTATTGCAACCTTTAGAAAAGATTGTTATATTTTTGATATACCGAATGTAACCGTTCATAAGCTAACTAATAATGACCTTCCTGCGTTTAATAATAGAGGTTGCAAAAAATACCATATTAATGGAAATGAAACCATTCAATATTATATTTCTACATTTAACTGACAGTATTTTCTATATTTGGAACACTGATAATATTTATGATGGTTAATGTTACAAGAAATATCGTATTCCAAAAGAAAAAAGTGTATGTTCCATATTAGGGTTCGCTCATATAACCTCTATTTTAACCCAGTCTCCTCTATATGTGTTTGGTTTAGTTTCTGACATCTTATAAGAACATAATTGGATAACGAAAATGCAATGAAAAATTGAATATATTAAATTAAATTTGGTCATATATATATGATCCTTATAGAAAAAATATTTTTAATCATCCGAGCTTAATAATATTCTTCTATAATTTGATATAATATTCATTTAATTTTTTTGCTTTATAATATTTAGTTTTTATGAATTATTGTACTAAATGTAATAAATAGGATTTAAGTAAAACAATATCCTATATACAAAACAAATATACAAAACCCTATATACAAAATATCCTATATACAAAAAATTTTCTTTTAAAATCAGATCTTATTTATTTTTTAAATATATATATATCCCACGATTAGTTCCAAGAAGATTTAAAAATACAATTGTGAAACTAAGCTATTGACATAAAACACAAGTAGGTGCATGTTCCATATCTCTATAAAAATAATTCTATATTCAATAAAATGTACAAGATTTGTAAATAATAGTAACAAAGTTCGATCAGGTTCTACACGACTTTAAGCCCAAAAATATGTATTACAGACAATTACATATTTGGAGGAATCAATAAAAAAAAATCTCCGATTAAGTAGATTCCAAAACATCTAAAATTTTATTATGAAATACAAATTGTTTTATAATATTGGAAACTTTTGCCAACGTTCTGGAAAAACGAAAAGGAATGTTTAAGTATATCCATGTTGCAAGGATGAATACCATTTGAATTTCCTTTAGTATAACATTGTCTAATTAGTGTCATATTGACTTTGGATTCCCTTTAATATTTCTTATAAATAGAGTATTAAGAATAAGCTGGTTCATGTAAACAATGTTCTACACCACATTCGTTATTCTTATTATTTTAAAGATAATTTTTAATAATAAATTTATAAAGAATCGAGAACAGTTAAGTCTTTGGTTGCAGCAAATGTGCCTTTGCTATCTTTAATATTGTGTATTTACTTCATTACAAAATTTTATTGTCAGGACTTGGGGGCCAATTCTCGGATAAAATAAAAATGCTCTGTTAAGGGTCAATAATCGTATGAGTTATTAAAGATCGAGCGTTTTGCACATAAAACCTAACCTCCAAAAGATACAAACGTCCAAATTTTTATCTTTAGCTAGACTTCACATATGAGTTATTAAATTGACAGAACTTGCTATGCACTTATGATAAAATTGTTATTTGACATTCGTGTTTTTTGGAGGTTAGATTTTAGAAATAAATTTAGAGTAAAACGGTAGATGGCACAGCAAAGACATAGTTTTTTACCACTACCAACTCATGTGATTATTCACCTATAACATTACATTTCTATTTTATACAAAAATTGGCACCTCATTTTTAATTATTAACAAGAGTTGGTAAAGTGATAAAAAATATAACTGCATGGATATATTTAAATAAGTGTATACATCTGCATAACAATTATACTATTATTAATTAACTATATGATTTTATGATGATAGACTAATAATTTGCGTTTTAGATTTTATCGCTTTAGTTTAAATTGGAAACAAGTTTTTGTTTCAAAAACCAATCCTTTTGTGAATCTCATACAATTCCCATGCATAAATTTGCATGCAGGTAGTGGAAACTACAAACTAATAAGGAAGATCGCAAACATAAATCATTGAACGATTTTCTTATTTTATTATTGAATAACATTGATTCAATCTCCGACTTGATTGCGAAATCTCTCGTTCAACCCTAATAAATTTTTATACCATAATGAGAGACGAGATCTCTCCGCATAGCAATAAAGGATGCTCGCACAGTATCGTGATGCTATTTTATAAGTGTTATGATGTCAGAAGATCCTTCTGAGAAATAGTATGGCTTAGGGATCGAAGGCCAGCTGCTTTTTTGCAATCGATCGTTAATACTTCCGGGACTGATAAAAGCACGAAAATTCACACAATATTGAAAAAAAAATTAAAGACAATTATATGCAACGAAGATGGGAGATTGTTCTCACAACAAACAAACTTGCTGAAAATGAATAAGTTGCAATGAGATAATAATGAGAAAACTCAGAAACGAAAACGATTGTCAAAAAGTCGACAACAAGAAAAAGTAAAAATCGATCACAATGAACGAAAAATGGTCATAATTTCACCAAACCTCTAGCTTGCACTTAAAATCTCAAAATTTCCAAACAACGTGAGAATTTTTTCAGAACAGTTGATGTCAATACTATCACCCCGTTTCACCATTGTTGGTCCAAATCAAAGCTTATCTAAATTAAAAAAACATTAATTTCAAACATTTACCGAAGACAGAATATTCCTATTCGTATTTCGCAATAGAGCAATATTATATATGATTTTTATATTCCATGTAATAATTCTGTAAATAATTCTATAATGAATATCCTTTGAAGAGAAGTGTAAAATTAGATAATTTACACGATGTATGTGCCTGTAATCATATGTATTTTTAATTCACAGCAAAATTTAAATGGAACATCGTTCTTCTAGATGTAAAATTTAAATTCATTAATTATCTTCTTGTTATTTTTGTCATTTCAAACGCAATCAATATATAAATACAAACATTATGCAGCACTCACGATAATTTTAGTTTAATGAATAAGTTCACTCAATAAGTAAAAATTTAGATAAATATTTAATAACAATTTAATAAATATCAATATATAATGAAATTCTTTTTTCAATGTAAATGACATCTTCGATAAATTATTCACTTCTACAAATCACGATTAATTAACAATTAAACAGTGCAAATGCAACAGTTGCATTCAAAACAAAACATGAAACAACTCTCATAATGACATTTTTAACTTAATTTAACATCTGATAATTTTTGTCCCTGCTTCTAACGCAAGTAATATATATTTAAGTTATATATTCTCATTTAAGCTTTACTCGTTCAAAATATGGTAATTTTAATTTACGTAAACGTAATAAATGGCTTGTGTTTCAATTTGTATATCATGTGCAATGTATATATTAATGCAACGTAATATAAAATATAAAATAAATGATTATTACACTTCATAAATGCGCGACATGACGAGCAAGCCATCATATATCAACTTTATTACAACTATTAAATAATATTTTGCCATCATTATCTATGCTTTATTTTTTGCGATAAATGTTCATTGACATAAACCACTTACGTGAACGTAATGCACGTGAGAGCGCCTGTTCAACTTTTTCCAAAATAAATGCCCAAGTCGAGGCGGTTAATAATGCGAGCGCTGGAATTGGCTAAGCAACTAATCGCATTCAAATATTGAATGAAAATAGAAGTATTTTGTTAATAAATTCAAGTATTTAATCATTTATAATATATTGGAGTAGTATTCATCCAATTAAAATCTTTATTTCAATAGTAATTGATATCAATTTCGAAATATCATATCAGCAATACAAATACAAGGCAAATTTGATCACCAAGAATGACGAATTATCGACCGAAACAATTACATGTTTCATGGTGGGTTTAGTGGCATATCGAGTTCATTAATATATATATATATATATATATATATATATATATATCTACATTTATATATATATAAAAATAAGTCGAGTTTTCCTTCCTGACGATATAACTCCAGAACGCACGAACCGATTTCGACAATTTTGCATTCGTTGGAAAGGTCTCGGGCTCCGCAAGGTTTGTAGCTAAGAAAATTAGTGGTATATAGCATCGTGCCTTAATGCAAAATGCTGGAACTTCACGCACCGTAATTAAAAATTCTAGTAATGACATTAGTGAGAATTATCAGAATTATGCTTGGTTAAGTCAACGAGCAATTCTTGCCGCAAAGAATAATGATGTACACGAACTGAATTTTACCACTAAATCAAAAATTGCTGGCGATTTGGTGACACACCAATGATTCCGACTGGTCTTCCGTTTGACTTCAAACGATTGCAATTTCCAGTTCGCCTTGCGTTCGCAATAACAAGTTGCAAGGCCAATCGCTTAGTGTTTCCGGGATTAATTTGAAATAGATTATTTAGAAAATCATTGTTTTTTCAAAATAACGCTGTAACACGTTGTGTTATTTTTAGCAAGTCGAGAAAGTTTTGAAAATTTCTCACAGTTTGGCTGAAGCTCTAGGTTGTACCTTAAAACTCATATCTTTCAAAAAGCGCGGGAAATTTTTTCTTAGTATTTACAATGAACTGGAACAGTGACTATGTGGTTAATTTTTATAATTATTATTTTTGTTTATTTGAACTGTGATCATAAATATAATGATAATTGTTCCAACTTTTTTACGAGTAACCTTTTTCACTCACGCATTGCAATATTAATACGTATTATGTCGCTGGAGCGGCGGCATACGAGTGCAAAAGGTTAAAACTTTCTTTCAAACAATGAATTTAAAATTTGTAAAATTGATCGATTTTGAAAGGCCGTTTTAAACGTGTTTAATCAGGATTGCAAAATAATACAAAATTTGTTAGTTTCATACTTAAGAAAAAAGAGGAAAAAAAACTAAAAATAACCGTATATTTGCTAGAGCATTTTACAATCAAATATTTTTAATAAAGCACTCACTAAAAACTAAATTGTAATTTCTCTAAAAATTATATTACAAAATACATCGAGCTTCAGATGCTTACTACGGGGACCGCATATAAAGACTCCAGAAAATTCATCCGGAACACCAGAACTCGGTCTATATCGTTAATTTAATATCATCATCGCATTATCTAAGCTGTTGTTGCTTCCAGGGGAATTATTCAGAAGGCAATAAAAGGTAAAAAAGGAAGTAAAGTCTCGGTCTCGGATAGCCGAACACTATTTTATCTAAGAAACGTGGCGCACGGGGTCGAAACAGTATAGCAGCTCGCTATGACTAAAATTATAGGCTACGGTCCATACGCTGGGGGGGTGTTGGCTAAAATAGGCAGTTCGCATATCCGCGTGAGCTATCTAAACACAGTCTAGTTAGACTAAATCTACTGTGCAAAAACCTACATCTAAGCATCAGATCCCGGAACATGCGAAAGCGAATTCACTTCAACTATAAAAACAGAGTTTGGATTCAATATGCTATGTTATTCTTCCATAAAAGCGTGACATAGTCGATTTTGCATTTGTTCTATTTTAAATTAAGTTTTAAATTCGGCTCATTTGAAGCTAAATGGCTAGCGACTTCCAGGTTCAATAACCGCTTCGGACAGCCTGATATCAAGCAATAGTGACATCGGTTTTTATTTGGGAATATAGATAGCAATGTTTCCATGTGAAAATATCGCTCAATCGACATTGCTGAATCAATAAAATTTTTGACCTATTACTAGGTAACCTTTTTTTTAGGTCAAAACCTTAAGTTAAGTTTTGCAAACCTGGAATGCGGTGGGGTGGTCGCATTGTGCTGAATATCCTAAATATGATTTAATTTTTTGTATTAAAAATAATGTTGTTTTTTATACCTGTAAAGCAGCTGAATGTACAGTGTGTATAGTTTGCTATGTACAATAAAACAATTAAAATGTTTTAATTTTTAATCAAACTAACTGACTTTTAGTAGGACTTTATTATTATAGAGCTATATTATACCACATATTTTTTCTTCATAATAAACTTTAGTAAAAATTATCATGTGCAAGGTGTTCAAAAAGTTCTTTTTCATATTTTTTATAATTTCCATGAAATTGAAAATGAATGTACGGAATTTGCATTTGTCAATTTTCTAGTTCAATTTCATAGTCCAGGCGTGGGTAAATTAATAAGGCAGCTACAGAAAAATTCGACTAACAACGAAGCTAGCAACATGGGTTTTCTCGCTATTTTCCATCGGGGGTAAAAGAATTTGAAGAGAGTTGGCGGTTCTCATATTATGCATACTCGATACTCGATTCCATACAGTGCCCACTCTAGTATTGTTTCATATAATATAATAGTGCAGCAAACGGAGACGAAAAAAGGGTATAACCTCTGAATTTTTTTTACTGTGCTCCGAATTGAATAAAATTCTTCAATTCGGAGCACAGTAAAAAAATTCAGACCTAAATTGCTCCGTTTACTGCACTATAAGCATACTAGGTCGATGATAATTTTATTATCAAGTAATTGCAAATAATCATTTGTACCCATACTTTTTGGAAATCCGGGATAATCCGGGACAGAACATTTAAACCCGGAACAAATATTGCTTTCAAAAAACCCGGGACGCAAAGTGAAAGTCCAAAACTATCCCGGCCAAACCAGGACACCTTGCTATTAGATAGAAATTATGATAATAAAATGTATCACATAGATGAAAACTGTTTGGGTTGCCGTCTGTAAAACCGACGTAATATTAAGTAAAATTAGCCCAACGGCTTATAGGATTCTTAGTTCTGATTACTGTTCAAAAAAATAACTAGTGATGCTTGTCATCGTATCTTTGCTGAAACTTCCGTACCAAAAATATTTATGAAATCTGATAATTTTATATGCATGTGTCTAATTATCATTTTTGTCTGCCAATGATACAACACTTTTTCCGTTACTATAATATATTAAATTAGCTAGGAGTCATAATTATATATTATAACTATGAAATGAGCAATGATTCATAATTAAAATATATTAATTAAGAAATAGTTAAGAATGAAAATAAAAAATGGCACAATCTTGCCATAAACTGTCAAAATTATAATATTTTTAGGTTTTTTTAAGACTATTTATAAACTAGCTACTTATTGTTTGTAATTTGTCTCTTTGAAAAAGACAAACTAAACGAGAATTAAAATATAAAGCAGTAGTTGATTAATTATTGTTTGATAGATATGATTACCTTCATACATTATGAGTTATGATTATTTTAGGGCAAACCAACACGCTGTAACAAAACCGGATACGAGCCATCTAATTCTGCGTCAGTAATTATTAAAATCAATAAATAGTAAATGCAAGTTCTCACTTGCAAATAGTTTCGCAATCAAATCGATTTTTGCCTTTTCTCAATCAATTTCCATTCCTCAGATGGCCCGTGATCCACTGCAGGCGCGTGCGTTGCGCTGGCGTATAGGAAGGCTTCGGGCAAGATACACTTCGCACGTTATCATGATAGAAGAAATGACGGGCTGAGCATTGAACGGAGGCACCGGAAAGCAACAACTACCAGCAATACACCAACATCGATCTCGCAATATGTTCAGCAATAAGAAAAAGAAGAAAACAAGCGTTCGTTTTCAAATTACAACGCTGCTGCTTCAGATATCGGAATTATTATACCACGATTCCGAAATGATTCCTTGCCTCACTTTGATCGCGGGACGAAGGCATTGGTGTTGTCTCATGACAGGTTTAGCAATTTCATACTTCAGCTTTGGGGATCAAAACAACATCCCACTTTAAGACACTTTTTCCGTGTATCCATTCATAATAAATGGTATTCGGACATATTTTCGTTTTATTATATTGGCCGTGAAGGTGACAATCTTCATGGCATTGAGTTTTACACGGGTCGGTTGCTACCCCCTGGTAGAGGGAGTATCGATAGTTTGATAGGACTAATTGTTCACTTCTAG
>NW_020538040.1:45278252-45307135 GCF_003426905.1 Ctenocephalides felis | reverse complement strand
TTTGTAAAATTATAATGCTACGATGAGAAGTAAATTTTCATTAATTACACGCATGTTAATGATGAAACGTAAATGCAACTTCAAGCTACAATCAATGTTTGAACTCCGCGGTCATTTATATGCATTTTTATCTATCACTGTAAACGTGTGTATAGGTAAGTGTGTTAACAACATTGAAGTTTATATAGCTTTTATGATAATTTTTTTTCCAAGATTTCGAAGTTAATGATACTGTATTTTTAAATTTTATTTAGAAATTGAAGTTTAATTATATTTTTCAAATGATACGATTATCGAAATAGTGATATTATTTCTATACATTAATGATTACTTTCTCGTGAAAGCAGATTTAATCTTGATAAAGCTTAGAATGTTTCCATAAAAATCAGAATCTTGAAAATTTTAATATAATAATTATTCAACAATTCTGTTCTAAATGAATAATATTTATAGTGTATTGTTCTAAAAAGGCGTTAAGCCATGAATTGTTAACAACTAATTAAAAAAAATTCGAAATTAGGTATCTCGATAATATTGTATTAATTTTTAGAATAAAGATATGTCAAAAATGAAAATTATGAAAATGAATAAGATATGACGAAATATGAAAAGTATGAAAACCAATACCACAATTTCAAAACCCTTAAAAAATTGAGACAAATTTAATCGAAATGAATATTTTACTGCCATCATCATTATATTCAGATATGTATCTAAAAATATTTTGCTAATTTATAATCAATTGCGGTAAGTAAAATATTTCATAAGAACTCATTTTGTTTGCAATGAACTGGCTAGAAAAAAATAGTTTTTCGAGGCATTCGAGTAAACGTTATTACTAATAATGTGTAATAATTACACAAATACTATAATCTAAATATTTTCAGTTATTTGCTGACTAAATGTCACCAATAATTATTATAATAATCTAATTATTTAACACAATTTTCATTTTATGGGTCTTTTGAGATATCTTTAGTGTACATACATGAGCAACGTAATGAGAAACCTTTTCAAGTATTGAGGACCGTTCACACATAAAATGGTACTTCACTCATATGTTATTATGCCACAACACAAAGATGCCAACTTCATGGCCTTTTTACAGTATTAATTATCATTTTGTATGAGAAGCGCTACGTAACATTAGTCCATTTTACGGCAGAATAGTCCACTTATTTTCCATTTTCTTCGATTCTTTGAATTCATATATGTATTTTGCCTTTTCTCACCTTTTCCTCATTACAATAAATATATTTTTTTAAATATAAATTTAATAAAATGAAAATTTAAAACATTGTCGAAGTAGCTAGTTTATTGAAATTGCTCGTACTCTAAAACTATTCCTTAGGGAAAATAAATCTCATTGACCAACCAACACCGAGAACTGCAGAAATTCAACTATAAATTGAATTTTATGGTCTACATAAATAATTTCAGTTATATCAAATTATCATAAAATAATGATAACTATTTTACAAGTCTTATGTAAATTTTCATTAACGCTACCATGTGAAATATATTATTCGGAAAACCCAGCTGCTGCGCGTGATGACATAAATTTCAGCACTATTTTTTCCTATAAATTACCTTCATAGGTCGTAATAAGTACCTGACAATAATTTATGGGATACATGAAACAGTTATTGAAATCGCGGCGCCTCTGAGATCGTTCTAACTAATAACATTAGTGTATTAAAACAGATGAAACGCTCACGGGCGAATCGTCACCTGTTTGACCAAGGGTAATGAGTTGTGACAGGAGACCGTCTTCGGCGCCACTGAGGGACGTCCGAGAGTACGATAGGCAAATCGACACATTGCAATTGCAAATTCAAGACATAAAAAATCAAGATATGGAAAATAGTAAGCAAGCGGGTTTACATAGTTGCCAATTGATTATATAATCCAAGAAGTTAATTGCATCAAAACTCGAATTCAGAATAGCAGACACTCTGCCTCATTGAGCCATCCCCTCGATTAGTGATCAGAGCATGATGTTTTTTTAATTAGAGGTCCCAGGTTCGATACCCGCTTCGAGCAGCATGTGTCATGTAGTAGTGACATTGGCTTTCACTTGAAAATGTAGATAGCTCTGACCGCTTTTTAAATAATACATATACATAACAACATAACCTTATTATTCATATTCATACTTTTATTTTTTATGAGGAATGTTAAACAATGCGCGGAATATTTGAAATAAGTGCAATCAGTTTACTTTGATACTTCAAAACTCCTAAATTAATCTAGACATTTCATGCACAGCTGAGTGAAAAATGAGCTAAAAACAAATATTTTTTTAGCCTAAGTAAGTAATTTACATATAAACAACATTTAATTATTAAATTTTTATAGATATTCAGTGGCGTCGAAAGCAAATTTTTTATGGGTGTGCTCGTTTTTTTTGGAAGGCAGCCAGTGGGTTTATTTTTTTTAGTAAGACATATTAGGCCCTATCATATTTTGAGATTGATCAAGCCCACACAGCCCACACGGTTCCGGCGCTACTGTAGATATTGTTTGCTAGGCAAAGAATAATTTTAATTACTACTTTATTATCAGACAATATTAAAAAAAAACCTTATTTCCTATTTTAAACAGTCAAATTTTTTATATACATTAAATACTTATCAGTGTCATAGTATGTCAATTTATAATTTTGTTTATTTACTAATGTGAATCATATAATATTAATAAATAATGTTTAATTGTTGCTTTATATTGATCATTTGAATCATTTAGGTGAATACTCATTTAAGATAGAAAGGACCAGGAAACGACAAAAATGATAAGATTTCTAGTATCATGCAGAGAAATGTTGTTGTTTTTTTTTTCATTTTTTCAACTTTTTGCTAGATTAGAAAATATATGGCGCACACCCAATACAGACAACTTTTTTTATTTTGTGAGCCTGTATAATTATCTGATATTGAAAAAAAATCCCATTTTTTATTTTTAGGCAGTTCAAAATTTTACATACATTGAACAATTGTTTAAAGTAGTATTTGGTAAATATTACTTTTTCTGGCCGCATACCATATTATGTGAATTTATAATTTTATTTATTTACTAATGTGGCTCATATAATATTAATTATTTAACCAGAGAATTCCAGTAAATAGGTTATTGCACAATAATGTACACACCACCAATAATGTTTTTGTTTGGGTAAAACTATCCCTTTAATTAAATTAAACCTTATGCCCTCAAAGCCTCCCAAAAGGATTGTAAAATAAATTTAAATAGTACAAATAAGACATTAATGAAACAAGTATTATGATGTTATTTCACCTCTTCGAAGGTAAGTTGTTTCTTTCAAATGAATTTTTGCGTGCTTTGTGTTTATATATCAAATCAAATAATAATAATCGTGTGGAAAATTAAAATCTTAATTTGCATATGAAATAAATTGAAAAAAATGGGCAATACAAAATATCCCTTTATATTATATATTAGGAATTGTGAAGCTATACACTTTAATTAAAATAAAATATTAATCATGAAATATAATCAAACTTGTAATTTACACTTTACGAATCAAAGTGTTTGTATTTTTTTCAGAAAAACAAATTTGCTAATTTTATGTTTTTTCGACGTTTCTCAAATATTTGACTAATGTTACACAAAAATTGTAAGAACTATATAAAGTTTTGCTATTCACCAACGTTAAAAAAAAATCTCAAAAATCGGTTGTTTTTTTATCACCTGGGTTATATTAAATTGAATTGAACACTTTTGCAATATTTTCTGTTATAAGATGATTATACAGCAAACAAAAATAAAAACTGAAAAATGTTGCTATCGTCGGTACCAGAAACGCCGTTTTATAAAGTAATTTTTAGAGAGACCGCCGGTCGAGTGAAATTATATAATAAGAAAGCGGGTTTTTGATGTTTTCGTTACAAAGTGAATTGAAAATTTTTGAGCGTGAATAAATAAAAAAAGTGGGTTAACGTCTTCGCTGAATGAGCGTTTTAATTACTCTCGAACCTTGATGGTTTTCTTGTGGTAATAAATCCCAACGTCGTCTTCTTATTAAATTCGTAAATAATATTGTCGAAATAGGGGAAAGTGGCATAAAATGAGCTGTTTATGCAGATTTACCCTTTTCTAAATATATGAAAAAAAGTCAATGTTTAAACCAAAGAAAAAACGTCATGCGTAAATGATAGTGAACATATTATTGTTTGTACATTTCAATTTATTAGTATAGTTTAGTTCGCTTTCTAACTTTGTAATTTTAATTGTATTGCAACCTTTAGAAAAGATTGTTATATTTTTGATATACCGAATGTAACCGTTCATAAGCTAACTAATAATGACCTTCCTGCGTTTAATAATAGAGGTTGCAAAAAATACCATATTAATGGAAATGAAACCATTCAATATTATATTTCTACATTTAACTGACAGTATTTTCTATATTTGGAACACTGATAATATTTATGATGGTTAATGTTACAAGAAATATCGTATTCCAAAAGAAAAAAGTGTATGTTCCATATTAGGGTTCGCTCATATAACCTCTATTTTAACCCAGTCTCCTCTATATGTGTTTGGTTTAGTTTCTGACATCTTATAAGAACATAATTGGATAACGAAAATGCAATGAAAAATTGAATATATTAAATTAAATTTGGTCATATATATATGATCCTTATAGAAAAAATATTTTTAATCATCCGAGCTTAATAATATTCTTCTATAATTTGATATAATATTCATTTAATTTTTTTGCTTTATAATATTTAGTTTTTATGAATTATTGTACTAAATGTAATAAATAGGATTTAAGTAAAACAATATCCTATATACAAAACAAATATACAAAACCCTATATACAAAATATCCTATATACAAAAAATTTTCTTTTAAAATCAGATCTTATTTATTTTTTAAATATATATATATCCCACGATTAGTTCCAAGAAGATTTAAAAATACAATTGTGAAACTAAGCTATTGACATAAAACACAAGTAGGTGCATGTTCCATATCTCTATAAAAATAATTCTATATTCAATAAAATGTACAAGATTTGTAAATAATAGTAACAAAGTTCGATCAGGTTCTACACGACTTTAAGCCCAAAAATATGTATTACAGACAATTACATATTTGGAGGAATCAATAAAAAAAAATCTCCGATTAAGTAGATTCCAAAACATCTAAAATTTTATTATGAAATACAAATTGTTTTATAATATTGGAAACTTTTGCCAACGTTCTGGAAAAAACGAAAAGGAATGTTTAAGTATATCCATGTTGCAAGGATGAATACCATTTGAATTTCCTTTAGTATAACATTGTCTAATTAGTGTCATATTGACTTTGGATTCCCTTTAATATTTCTTATAAATAGAGTATTAAGAATAAGCTGGTTCATGTAAACAATGTTCTACACCACATTCGTTATTCTTATTATTTTAAAGATAATTTTTAATAATAAATTTATAAAGAATCGAGAACAGTTAAGTCTTTGGTTGCAGCAAATGTGCCTTTGCTATCTTTAATATTGTGTATTTACTTCATTACAAAATTTTATTGTCAGGACTTGGGGGCCAATTCTCGGATAAAATAAAAATGCTCTGTTAAGGGTCAATAATCGTATGAGTTATTAAAGATCGAGCGTTTTGCACATAAAACCTAACCTCCAAAAGATACAAACGTCCAAATTTTTATCTTTAGCTAGACTTCACATATGAGTTATTAAATTGACAGAACTTGCTATGCACTTATGATAAAATTGTTATTTGACATTCGTGTTTTTTGGAGGTTAGATTTTAGAAATAAATTTAGAGTAAAACGGTAGATGGCACAGCAAAGACATAGTTTTTTACCACTACCAACTCATGTGATTATTCACCTATAACATTACATTTCTATTTTATACAAAAATTGGCACCTCATTTTTAATTATTAACAAGAGTTGGTAAAGTGATAAAAAATATAACTGCATGGATATATTTAAATAAGTGTATACATCTGCATAACAATTATACTATTATTAATTAACTATATGATTTTATGATGATAGACTAATAATTTGCGTTTTAGATTTTATCGCTTTAGTTTAAATTGGAAACAAGTTTTTGTTTCAAAAACCAATCCTTTTGTGAATCTCATACAATTCCCATGCATAAATTTGCATGCAGGTAGTGGAAACTACAAACTAATAAGGAAGATCGCAAACATAAATCATTGAACGATTTTCTTATTTTATTATTGAATAACATTGATTCAATCTCCGACTTGATTGCGAAATCTCTCGTTCAACCCTAATAAATTTTTATACCATAATGAGAGACGAGGTCTCTCCGCATAGCAATAAAGGATGCTCGCACAGTATCGTGATGCTATTTTATAAGTGTTATGATGTCAGAAGATCCTTCTGAGAAATAGTATGGCTTAGGGATCGAAGGCCAGCTGCTTTTTTGCAATCGATCGTTAATACTTCCGGGACTGATAAAAGCACGAAAATTCACACAATATTGAAAAAAAAATTAAAGACAATTATATGCAACGAAGATGGGAGATTGTTCTCACAACAAACAAACTTGCTGAAAATGAATAAGTTGCAATGAGATAATAATGAGAAAACTCAGAAACGAAAACGATTGTCAAAAAGTCGACAACAAGAAAAAGTAAAAATCGATCACAATGAACGAAAAATGGTCATAATTTCACCAAACCTCTAGCTTGCACTTAAAATCTCAAAATTTCCAAACAACGTGAGAATTTTTTCAGAACAGTTGATGTCAATACTATCACCCCGTTTCACCATTGTTGGTCCAAATCAAAGCTTATCTAAATTAAAAAAACATTAATTTCAAACATTTACCGAAGACAGAATATTCCTATTCGTATTTCGCAATAGAGCAATATTATATATGATTTTTATATTCCATGTAATAATTCTGTAAATAATTCTATAATGAATATCCTTTGAAGAGAAGTGTAAAATTAGATAATTTACACGATGTATGTGCCTGTAATCATATGTATTTTTAATTCACAGCAAAATTTAAATGGAACATCGTTCTTCTAGATGTAAAATTTAAATTCATTAATTATCTTCTTGTTATTTTTGTCATTTCAAACGCAATCAATATATAAATACAAACATTATGCAGCACTCACGATAATTTTAGTTTAATGAATAAGTTCACTCAATAAGTAAAAATTTAGATAAATATTTAATAACAATTTAATAAATATCAATATATAATGAAATTCTTTTTTCAATGTAAATGACATCTTCGATAAATTATTCACTTCTACAAATCACGATTAATTAACAATTAAACAGTGCAAATGCAACAGTTGCATTCAAAACAAAACATGAAACAACTCTCATAATGACATTTTTAACTTAATTTAACATCTGATAATTTTTGTCCCTGCTTCTAACGCAAGTAATATATATTTAAGTTATATATTCTCATTTAAGCTTTACTCGTTCAAAATATGGTAATTTTAATTTACGTAAACGTAATAAATGGCTTGTGTTTCAATTTGTATATCATGTGCAATGTATATATTAATGCAACGTAATATAAAATATAAAATAAATGATTATTACACTTCATAAATGCGCGACATGACGAGCAAGCCATCATATATCAACTTTATTACAACTATTAAATAATATTTTGCCATCATTATCTATGCTTTATTTTTTGCGATAAATGTTCATTGACATAAACCACTTACGTGAACGTAATGCACGTGAGAGCGCCTGTTCAACTTTTTCCAAAATAAATGCCCAAGTCGAGGCGGTTAATAATGCGAGCGCTGGAATTGGCTAAGCAACTAATCGCATTCAAATATTGAATGAAAATAGAAGTATTTTGTTAATAAATTCAAGTATTTAATCATTTATAATATATTGGAGTAGTATTCATCCAATTAAAATCTTTATTTCAATAGTAATTGATATCAATTTCGAAATATCATATCAGCAATACAAATACAAGGCAAATTTGATCACCAAGAATGACGAATTATCGACCGAAACAATTACATGTTTCATGGTGGGTTTAGTGGCATATCGAGTTCATTAATATATATATATATATATATATATATATATATATATCTACATTTATATATATATAAAAATAAGTCGAGTTTTCCTTCCTGACGATATAACTCCAGAACGCACGAACCGATTTCGACAATTTTGCATTCGTTGGAAAGGTCTCGGGCTCCGCAAGGTTTGTAGCTAAGAAAATTAGTGGTATATAGCATCGTGCCTTAATGCAAAATGCTGGAACTTCACGCACCGTAATTAAAAATTCTAGTAATGACATTAGTGAGAATTATCAGAATTATGCTTGGTTAAGTCAACGAGCAATTCTTGCCGCAAAGAATAATGATGTACACGAACTGAATTTTACCACTAAATCAAAAATTGCTGGCGATTTGGTGACACACCAATGATTCCGACTGGTCTTCCGTTTGACTTCAAACGATTGCAATTTCCAGTTCGCCTTGCGTTCGCAATAACAAGTTGCAAGGCCAATCGCTTAGTGTTTCCGGGATTAATTTGAAATAGATTATTTAGAAAATCATTGTTTTTTCAAAATAACGCTGTAACACGTTGTGTTATTTTTAGCAAGTCGAGAAAGTTTTGAAAATTTCTCACAGTTTGGCTGAAGCTCTAGGTTGTACCTTAAAACTCATATCTTTCAAAAAGCGCGGGAAATTTTTTCTTAGTATTTACAATGAACTGGAACAGTGACTATGTGGTTAATTTTTATAATTATTATTTTTGTTTATTTGAACTGTGATCATAAATATAATGATAATTGTTCCAACTTTTTTACGAGTAACCTTTTTCACTCACGCATTGCAATATTAATACGTATTATGTCGCTGGAGCGGCGGCATACGAGTGCAAAAGGTTAAAACTTTCTTTCAAACAATGAATTTAAAATTTGTAAAATTGATCGATTTTGAAAGGCCGTTTTAAACGTGTTTAATCAGGATTGCAAAATAATACAAAATTTGTTAGTTTCATACTTAAGAAAAAAGAGGAAAAAAAACTAAAAATAACCGTATATTTGCTAGAGCATTTTACAATCAAATATTTTTAATAAAGCACTCACTAAAAACTAAATTGTAATTTCTCTAAAAATTATATTACAAAATACATCGAGCTTCAGATGCTTACTACGGGGACCGCATATAAAGACTCCAGAAAATTCATCCGGAACACCAGAACTCGGTCTATATCGTTAATTTAATATCATCATCGCATTATCTAAGCTGTTGTTGCTTCCAGGGGAATTATTCAGAAGGCAATAAAAGGTAAAAAAGGAAGTAAAGTCTCGGTCTCGGATAGCCGAACACTATTTTATCTAAGAAACGTGGCGCACGGGGTCGAAACAGTATAGCAGCTCGCTATGACTAAAATTATAGGCTACGGTCCATACGCTGGGGGGGTGTTGGCTAAAATAGGCAGTTCGCATATCCGCGTGAGCTATCTAAACACAGTCTAGTTAGACTAAATCTACTGTGCAAAAACCTACATCTAAGCATCAGATCCCGGAACATGCGAAAGCGAATTCACTTCAACTATAAAAACAGAGTTTGGATTCAATATGCTATGTTATTCTTCCATAAAAGCGTGACATAGTCGATTTTGCATTTGTTCTATTTTAAATTAAGTTTTAAATTCGGCTCATTTGAAGCTAAATGGCTAGCGACTTCCAGGTTCAATAACCGCTTCGGACAGCCTGATATCAAGCAATAGTGACATCGGTTTTTATTTGGGAATATAGATAGCAATGTTTCCATGTGAAAATATCGCTCAATCGACATTGCTGAATCAATAAAATTTTTGACCTATTACTAGGTAACCTTTTTTTTAGGTCAAAACCTTAAGTTAAGTTTTGCAAACCTGGAATGCGGTGGGGTGGTCGCATTGTGCTGAATATCCTAAATATGATTTAATTTTTTGTATTAAAAATAATGTTGTTTTTTATACCTGTAAAGCAGCTGAATGTACAGTGTGTATAGTTTGCTATGTACAATAAAACAATTAAAATGTTTTAATTTTTAATCAAACTAACTGACTTTTAGTAGGACTTTATTATTATAGAGCTATATTATACCACATATTTTTTCTTCATAATAAACTTTAGTAAAAATTATCATGTGCAAGGTGTTCAAAAAGTTCTTTTTCATATTTTTTTATAATTTCCATGAAATTGAAAATGAATGTACGGAATTTGCATTTGTCAATTTTCTAGTTCAATTTCATAGTCCAGGCGTGGGTAAATTAATAAGGCAGCTACAGAAAAATTCGACTAACAACGAAGCTAGCAACATGGGTTTTCTCGCTATTTTCCATCGGGGGTAAAAGAATTTGAAGAGAGTTGGCGGTTCTCATATTATGCATACTCGATACTCGATTCCATACAGTGCCCACTCTAGTATTGTTTCATATAATATAATAGTGCAGCAAACGGAGACGAAAAAAGGGTATAACCTCTGAATTTTTTTTACTGTGCTCCGAATTGAATAAAATTCTTCAATTCGGAGCACAGTAAAAAAATTCAGACCTAAATTGCTCCGTTTACTGCACTATAAGCATACTAGGTCGATGATAATTTTATTATCAAGTAATTGCAAATAATCAATTTGTACCCATACTTTTTGGAAATCCGGGATAATCCGGGACAGAACATTTAAACCCGGAACAAATATTGCTTTCAAAAAACCCGGGACGCAAAGTGAAAGTCCAAAACTATCCCGGCCAAACCAGGACACCTTGCTATTAGATAGAAATTATGATAATAAAATGTATCACATAGATGAAAACTGTTTGGGTTGCCGTCTGTAAAACCGACGTAATATTAAGTAAAATTAGCCCAACGGCTTATAGGATTCTTTAGTTCTGATTACTGTTCAAAAAAATAACTAGTGATGCTTGTCATCGTATCTTTGCTGAAACTTTCCGTACCAAAAATATTTATGAAATCTGATAATTTTATATGCATGTGTCTAATTATCATTTTTGTCTGCCAATGATACAACACTTTTTCCGTTACTATAATATATTAAATTAGCTAGGAGTCATAATTATATATTATAACTATGAAATGAGCAATGATTCATAATTAAATATATTAATTAAGAAATAGTTAAGAATGAAAAATAAAAAATGGCACAATCTTGCCATAAACTGTCAAAATTATAAATATTTTTAGGTTTTTTTAAGACTATTTATAAACTAGCTACTTATTGTTTGTAATTTGTCTCTTTGAAAAAGACAAACTAAACGAGAATTAAAATATAAAGCAGTAGTTGATTAATTATTGTTTGATAGATATGATTACCTTCATACATTATGAGTTATGATTATTTTAGGGCAAACCAACACGCTGTAACAAAACCGGATACGAGCCATCTAATTCTGCGTCAGTAATTATTAAAATCAATAAATAGTAAATGCAAGTTCTCACTTGCAAATAGTTTCGCAATCAAATCGATTTTTGCCTTTTTCTCAATCAATTTCCATTCCTCAGATGGCCCGTGATCCACTGCAGGCGCGTGCGTTGCGCTGGCGTATAGGAAGGCTTCGGGCAAGATACACTTCGCACGTTATCATGATAGAAGAAATGACGGGCTGAGCATTGAACGGAGGCACCGGGAAAGCAACAACTACCAGCAATACACCAACATCGATCTCGCAATATGTTCAGCAATAAGAAAAAGAAGAAAACAAGCGTTCGTTTTCAAATTACAACGCTGCTGCTTCAGATATCGGAATTATTATACCACGATTCCGAAATGATTCCTTGCCTCACTTTGATCGCGGGACGAAGGCATTGGTGTTGTCTCATGACAGGTTTAGCAATTTCATACTTCAGCTTTGGGGATCAAAACAACATCCCACTTTAAGACACTTTTTCCGTGTATCCATTCATAATAAATGGTATTCGGACATATTTTCGTTTTATTATATTGGCCGTGAAGGTGACAATCTTCATGGCATTGAGTTTTACACGGGTCGGTTGCTACCCCTGGTAGAGGGAGTATCGAATAGTTTGATAGGACTAATTGTTCACTTCTAGAAAAAAAGTCTGCTAAACAACATGTAATAAATAATAAATAAACATATCTTCTTTCATTATAACTTAGTGACAAATCAGTTATTGTAATAAGAACTGCAGCAAATACATACAAATATATCAACAAATGAGTGTTTAATACAGTCCACAGCTACAAGGATTAAATTATAACCCAACAAGAAAGTTTTAATAAATTAACTTTAATAACTACGTGGCGGTATACAAAGGGTATATAAAATTAGCTAGTATAAGTCAAATAATCTGGCAATACTTAAACTAAATCATTATACAAACATTAGATTTATCAATGACTACAATAAAATTTCAATAATTCTCATATATTCATAGTTTAATTGTTAATTCACAAGAATATGCACAAAGATAATAATAGGGGTTGGTGACCAGAGTAGACAATTCCACAAATCGGGGCAATCTTAGATGCAGTAAAAATATGATAAGTTTTTCACTAAAAATGCTACCAACCTGGAAAAGGCACATTATTTATCTGTTGCTAAAATGACTGCAAAAATCTGCTCTGGCCCTAAAGTTGTTTCACAATCCTCAAAAACAGTGAATGAACTATAGGGCTTCTATTTTATAAATATAAATCGTAAGTAGAAGGTATGTATGAACTAAAATATAATAAAAATATTTTCATAAATAGCAAATTATTCGACAAGGTTTAATGCATTCAAGTATATTTGGGATGCTCCACTCTAGTTACGAACTCCTCATTGAACACAATTTATGAAAATTTTAAAAAATTTTATCTAATTGTTTTTATTTTTTCCACATTTTATACTCTTCTTTTTATTCTTTTATAATACCAATAAATAAATTTTTCAGAATAATTTAAATTAAGGGTAATGAATTTCCAATTACTATAATCAATTGAATTCGCTTTGAAAATATATCAAAAAACTCAAATAGAGATTTTAAAAAAGTAGTTGTTTTACAGTGATAACTATTTTCACCCATTAAGATGATATTTGCTATTCGATTACATCGCCACAAAATTAAAATTTTCAAAAAGTATAAAGAAACTGGTTTCTACAAATGCAGAATAAACGCCATTAATTTCCTTGGCAAAATTAAAAGATTTAGGTAAAAGTTCAATTCTTTATTTCAATCCCACTTAAATGAAAATCAATTCTCCCTTGGCAACCAAAAGCCACTCATATTGGATATAAACTATTATGTTTGATGTTAATTATTGCTTAATTTATTATTAATCTTGCAATTGTATGTGAAATTTCCGTAATAATATAGAAATAAAAATTTATGAAGAAAAGTACCAGTATAAATGATACTATTTATGATAATCCTGGTAGTAGTATAAAAATATTGCACAATAGACTTGCTTTGACTGATTACGTAGTTAAGTATCCATCTATAAGTTATGAGAAGAAAATAAAACAATTCACTTCGTTCATATATTTTGGTTGAAAAATAATATAATAAACATATAATGAACTTTTCTTAAAACACAGATCAAATTATTATGAACATATTTGCAAACCATCATTTGTTAAAAATATTTCTGTGTCATATAATTGAGGTATGTGGGCATGTTTCATCTTAATATACAAAACATAATATAAACATTTTGATGAATACGTTTAATGATTTTTGCATCATTAACGAAAACCATCTTTTATTTGCAATCAGCAATGTAATTAATATTGATAATCGATTCTCAATGCTGGTAGTAGCAAGTCCTCTGAACGCAAAGAAGATGGTATGAAGATTGAAAATATGTTGTATAGAAAAGCATATAGCTGCTGTCAAAAATCATTGACCATAATCATGGAGAATTAATTTCATATGGATAAATCAAAATATTTTATTGTCTTATCACATTAAGTCCTGCTTAGAAAATTGGAAAAAATAAAACAATGAAAAAAAAAACAGAGCATTAGTAAAAGAGACCTTCATAAAAAAATAAATAGTTATATTGTTAGATAGTAATACAAATAGCAATTTTTATGTGGCCATTTAGACAATTAATTCTACAGAAGTAAATAACGAAAATGTAGTAATTGTCATAACTAAATATGTCGCACATACCAAATAAATCATTTTATTTGGTATGTGCTTCAAAATTACTTCAAAAAGTTCAATGAAATACAAATATGGGCAAAAAATGTTCTCTATATAACCAAACTACCGCCTCTAGAATAATCTATAAATGCATTTCCGAGCTGTCAATCACTTCACACTCTAGCGAATCATTCTCATTACTTATTATAAAAGTATAGAATAAATACATAAAAAATAAACAAAACCGAGAAGACGCACACCTGCGCTTGTTCAACCGCGAAATGCGCATTATATGACTAATGAAATAATTAGTGATTATTCTCAACGTGTTAAATGAGTAGAAAAATAGATTATTTTTAAAAATGTATAAGAAGTTTGATATTCGAATTTATACAGGAAATATATTAGATGGCATATTCAAAATTTTGAATTTGATATTTCAAAAAACAATGATAAAACAAATTGATTAGTCTACATAAAAATAATCAACACAAAGCTCAATAACATGCCATGTGATATATTGAGATTTTCGCTTTTTATGACTTGGCCACGAATTTCTGAATAAACTAAGAATTAAATTTCTAACTTTCAATACAAAAAAAACAGTTCTCCAATCTTTATAAAATATAGGTTTACAGTTTTAAAATTGGAAAATAAACTGAAATTTATATGCTTATAAATGTACATACGCATAGGTCTAAAACATAAGAAAAATTTAAAGCTATTCAATGTTTGAAATAAAGAATCCGAAAACAGATTTTTTACGAGGAACGCCATAACAGATTCTTGCAACGTCCCTACCAACCCAAACCCAATTAACACGATTCCCAATTAATATCTCGGTAATGGTTATTAAATTCTGGATTTTTTTAACGCCATCACAGATTCTTGTAACATCGCAACCAACCCAATTAACAAGGTTTCCATTTTTTTTCGAAAACGTTTTTCATTTAGCACAAAATTACTCTATCTATATCACAAGAAATTACTCCCTTAATCATTATAAAATCATCATTATTTGATTAATTAACTTCCCGTGGGGTAAGTTATAGTAATCCCAAAAAAATCGAAAACGAATATTTTTATATATCTTTACGTTTCAGAAGCCTTTGAACATTTTGGCATACCTTAAAAAAATTGATGTATGTGTGTGTGTGTGTGCGTGTGTATGTGTGTGTATGTGTGTGTGTGTGTGCGGATACAAATTTTCGTCGACAATTTCTGGAACACGGTTAAATCGATTTTAATTATTCAAAAAACATTCGATTGCTGTTGATGAGGAGAAGTGCTGATTAGTTTTTGGCATAGGCAGGTCTAGCCGTTTCAAAGATACGGGGCAAAAAGTGTCACAAACGGTAACTCAGTTTTCAAAAGAACGGAACGTCCGATTTTAATAATTCAAAAACAATTTACTTGTATTGACAAGATGAAGAACTGATTAAATTTTTATGAAGGCAGGTCTAGCGGTTTCGGAGATTTAGTAAAAAAAGTAAAAAAAATGCCATTTGGCGGTCAAAAATGATCATTAGACATATGCACATTAAATTATCAGATATTTTATAAAGATGTTTGTTTAATCCGTTAGACGGCGACGCGACGCTTACGCACTTTGATAATTCATGAAATTTAATTAATGAAATTTTGAAACAGTCCGAGAACAGATTTGTTACAAGAAACGCCCCTAACCGATTTTTATAACATTCCAACCAGGCCAGAACCAAACAAAACGATTCCCAATTAATATCTTTGTACCAGTTGATGAATTTGCAATATCGATTTATGATTTTTTACGAAAACTTAATCAACATATTTTTCAGGTAGCTAATAATTAAAAGAATTACAACTCTATGAATCATCATGAAGTCATGATTTCGAATGCAGTGCAGTTGTTTTCAACACGTTTTTTTACAATTTTTTTTTATTATTTTTGAACAGCAATCAGAACCTAATAGGCCTATAAGCTATTGTGCTGATTTTGACTTAATACAAGTCTGTTTAACAGATGGCAACCCAATCAGTTGTCAAATCCCTGTATGATATATTTATTACTATTTCTGTAATAGAGCGAGTATTTGCAGCAATGCCGAGTGAGGGCCATGTTCACTTGGAAACATATTGCTATCTATATTACCAAGTAAAAATCGTTGTCATTGCTGCCTGACAACAGGCTGCTCGAAGTGGGTATCGAACCCGGGACCTCTGAAAAAAGTCCCGTCGCTCTTAACCGCTTACCTACAGGCGAGCCCCAACAAACACGTGGACCGATATTTCTACTTGTTATATTTTTTGTCTAATCCTTTATAATAACTTGTGATAAACCCTTCAAAATAAAAAAAATAGTAATTGCTCCACACAAATGTCTTATGTAATTCCTAGAAGTGAACGTAAGATGATGAAACTAAAATGTGAAAAAATGGAAAACAAGAGTAAGAGAATACAAAAACAGCATATATAAATTATAATATTTAAACACTTCTCATAGAAAAGCAGTCGTTATAGCATATGCGGACTGTAATTTTGAAAACTTCTCCTCCATCCTCCATCCTCCATCCTGCATCGATGTTCGAGCTTAAAGTATTTTATTGCAACAGTTCACCTAACTAGAGACTTGTTTCAATTAACTCGCTTATGTCGTGTCTTTTTTGTCTTGTGTGTTTCGCGTTTTGCTATTTCAGTTTTTTTATTGGTCATCATTGGAGCAAGAGTGGAATTCTTTTCTGCTCTACGGACACATTCCACTGAAGGCTATCTGCGAGAAACACAAACACTTCCTGTTCCTAGCTCTTCGAACCGGACGATGATGTGCAAAATTGAGATCGCTCGAATCGAGCAGCGTTTGTGTGTTTTGCATCACAACAATGCCCCATGCTCGTCGTTCACGAGTAGTGGACGGTGTACGAACGTAACGCGAGCGTCATTATTTTCCCGATACGTTGTTCTGTTGTCGTAATCGGTTACACGTTACACGTTACAGGCTCGAAACTGAAACCATCTGAAGCGTAGGCATTTCAAACAGGGATTGTGGATTAACGATTGTAAAATCTCACATCATTTGCTTTCTTAAACTTATTTGCATTAAATTTTAATCACCAGAATAATGAGAACGATATCAACTCTTCTTAAAACACTTAAATAATTATTATAAATTATTCGATAATAATCTAAGATGAGAGCTCATCACATACACATTTTTATAGGATTAAACATGATATATTTTGGTCTTGTTACTGGCGAGGTTAGGCTTCGCAGTAACTTTAGAGTTATAATTGCAAGCTAGGGAGCGGGACAGAATGATCCAATTTGACTTCAAGCAATCATACTGACCAAACCAAATAAACTAAGGTAGAGCGGGGCTAGTTGAGCATAGGGGCAAGTTAAGCAATCAAAATATCTCGAAAACTATTCACCATCCGTTTAAGCATTATATGGCGGAAAGATAGAGGTTTGGGAGAAATAAACATCCCGCGATCGCTAGTGGCCGCTGGACAAATGAGTGAGGCTCACGGGCGTTTTGTTTATTTTGAGACCAAAAAGTAAAAAAGTCATTCATCACGAGTTTTCGTCTGGTTTAGTCAAATGTTATTTATTTTTAATCAGGTTAATGTTATTCTTCCATATAATTATAGTACTTTTAATATGCACAGAGATTCTGGGTATAATTCTCACGGTTTTTTTATAAACTCACTTTTATTTTGAAATTCCGAGTTGGGGTTAGTTGAGCATAGTTGCTAAACTTGTTCTGTCACTAAGACAATTACCAATACCTACCAGAAACTAATTATTATTTTTAAGATTTAAGCTAAGTCTATGAGTAATAATAAAAAGAAATAATGATTTTAAACAAAAATACTGAATATAATGGTAAAATAATTCCTAAGATACGATATTGTTTTGTTGATTCTACTTTTGGTTAATTATTCAAAGAAAATTACTATAAGTTTTGTTTTCTCTGTCAATAAATACTATAAATATAGAACTGGTTATTAAAAACTTATTTTATTTCATCACTAATCGACTTTGAACCTATGATTTCATTATAGTTTCTTAGTGCTCAACTTGCCCCATTTAAACAGATGTAGCTTTTAAATTTTACTTATTACCAAAAAGTAGTATTAACTCTTTTGTTAAGCGATAAACAACAAATCCACTAAGTCTTATAGCAATTATTGAGACTTTCCATTGATGAGCTACATTCCTTTAAGTAAAAATTTGCTCAACTAGCCCCGCCCTACCCTCTATAACTACACATAACACGTATCAAACAAACAACTATCTGACTATGTTTACTATCCAGGTAATTGTAGAAATCATCATTGTAAAAATGTAATTTTTTTTATTTTATCAAAAATTTATCATCTGTTCCTTTCACCCCATAGGCCAACAAGGGGTAAAATGGGATGGCCAAGAAGCAAACAAGTCTAACGTCTCATTTTTATTTTCAAAGGTATTTTACGAAACAACAGCAAATATTCAACTATTCAACCAATGCAAATTATAAATTTTATGAGCATATATTTTACATAAATAATATTGTAAATAACCTTGGTCTGGTATTTCGTCGGAAATATTTATCATTGCTGTTGGAATGACTAATTATTTAATTTGTCTTTTGTAAAATTGTTTTTAACTTAATTTACTTTTTCACTATTTTTTATTGTTTACACCCTTGTCAGGGTAAAGGTTCTCTTGGTCCTTTTACCCCATCATCGTGCAAGCTTTTATAGAGATTATATAAAAAAACTGTCTAATCTAACTCAAAATTAACAATACCTCTTATAAAACAATTAAATAACGTATACTCAAAAATTTTAGTAAGGTCTCGAAAACTAAACAGTGCTCACTAATTGATAAAAAATGAACAACGAAAAAAAATACTTTTATTATGGATTTCCAAACAGTGCCTTGTATCTCTTGTTAGCGAAGTCATAAGAATCATGGCGATGGCTGTAACATCTTTTGCCCTCTACTCTCAAATTTTGTAAAAAAATTCCTAACTTATTTTTGAGATATCTGTGGTGGACCTTTTTACCAGCGGACCTTTAAACCGAGTTCTACCCTATATATTATTTTGTATTATTAAGATCTTAATGATGAAAAGAGATCAAAACATCTCTTGTTCAATCAATAAAAATTATTCATGAATAAATTGTATAAAAAACTATGTATAATTGGCATTTTAAATAAACTTCAAGATAGTAGTAAATAATTGACTTAATCCGGAAGCATAAAGATTTGACTTTGATTTGATTTCACTTTTAAATTTGTGACGATAAAATTTTAGAGGCCCCTTAGTACAAATTTTGAGGAATTTTATAATTAAACTACTTTTTCTTGGCCTATAATAATTTAACAAATTACCACAAACTCTGTCATCATATAAAGTTTTATTAAAACTGATGTAAAAAATTCAAGCAAGAACGAGTATTTTTGCAGTCTTTTACTAATTCTCAAGAAACAGCTTGAGTCAACACGATTCGGTGTAATTTTGTTTTTGTATAGATAGTTTTAATCGATATCGACAATATTTCTCTATTTTATTTATATTAAGGTATCTCTTAACAAGGTTTTTCAATGCAAACGATTTAATTATAATGTCTTGTTATTGAAAACCTGACATAAGGATTATGTGTTTAAGTAAAGTTTTTTCATACTCTTGATAACACTATAGAGAACCAAGATTGTTCTAGGCTTAAACATTTGACAAAATATTAAGCACTGAACAATAAATTATTCAATAATGACAAAAACAGAAGAAATTCGCACAACATCTACTGAATATGTAATGAAGTTAAACCGTTATTCTAAGTAAATGATCAAGAAATTAAAAATATATTCTAATTTCCCATCCAAATATAATTAGGCATTATCTAATCTCATGAGATATGAGAGAACAACTGTGAATTCTCTCTAAATTCAACAAATGACCGGATATGATTATATTATTTACGACAACTTAATTTGGGAATGAATTAGAGGCGCGGGTGCTTATGAATATTCTAATGTTTATGTGTTGTTTTTTCCTTCAATTTTCGCTCGATGATATCACTAGAATTTATGGCACCTCAACCGTCTAAATTAAAACTGGCTCCGTTATAGTTCACTGACTGACTACATTACACTTGCAGAATTCCAGTTTGTGAGAATGAAAAAAAATATTTATATAGAAGCAAAGCCTGCGTAAGCATCCTATTTGAATTTATTCACACCATTTGAATATATTCATAGATAATTTTTGTAAAATGGCATCTCAGGAATTTCACATAAAAGTTTAATAAAATCTAAATGGCCATAAGTAAATTGATGCAAGAGCATATTAGTCAAATTTATGATGAGTTAAGGCGTCAACGCGCTATAAAATTTATGAATTTATAATGATATGATAATATCTAAAATCGAACTAAGCCATAACAGGGTTGTTCTAAAAATTTTAAATAATAAATCATAAAATAAATGAACCAATTTTGAAATATTTAGCAGGCGCCTGCATAATGTCGTTATTTCATTATGTATAATAGAATTACCTTTTTATTATGCAATTTTGAAATATTGATCTAATTATAAGCTATAATAAGATTGTTCTGATTATTTCACTAATTACTTTTTTCAATTCTAAATTGTATTACTATTACTATTACTATTATTTTGATACTTCAATCACTTACCATGATAAGCACTAAATAACTGACTGAAACGCAAAATTCATTTAAACTAATTTTAGAAGTTATTTTATTTCTATCTCAAATACGAAATCTTTTATTATCAATTTATTAGTTACATTCTGAAAATATTTTCTATATCATTTAGAAACTTATCTCATTCCGTAGTCAGGTTGGCCTTTCTATCTTAGGTATGTATTAGAATTTTATCAAAAAACATCTCTATAAATGCTCACATTTAATAATTAACATGTTTCTTCTGTACGTAGACATCACTCAAAAACATTTTTGAACAGTCAAGCCGTAATTTAATCATGAAGCTCAAAATATTTTTGGGGAAAAAAGGAATTAGCAAGTTCAAGTGCCGTGTGGAAGAAATATTAGTAAGTGTATTTTGAATGTAATAAAAATCAGGAGCAAGTTTATAATTAAAACAGGAGGTATATAAAAGTAAAAAGCGTTATAAATAAAGTTCTTTAATAGTATAAAATTCCTTTAAAATGAGTTTTTTTTATGTTCGAGTCATCTAAGCCAATCTAAGTTTCATGTCCAACACCCGGCAATTTGGCACTATTTACATTGTTTTTAATTTAACTCCATATTTATCGATTAAAAACCTGCTCAAAAATAAAATTCAAGTACAAAGTAATCTTCTTAAGATTCTGCGATACACCACCTTACTTACTTTGTAACAAATAATTGACTCTAACCTATAAAATATTAATTATATAACAGTAGCTCTATTACAATAAAGAAACTCAATCTAACAAAAAATATAGCTTTAAATCTCAATATAACTCCACACTCGTAATAAAACATATACATATAAAAAACGAATCCATGACCATATATTATAAGTTTATAATATTGTTATTTATATAGCACAAAATCAGCTCTGAGCAATTAAGCTTAAGAAAATTAACAGGTGGCAGGAAATAGAAAACACCAGCAATCATTGGTCTAACGTAAATAACGTTTGCAATTAGTTAACGAGATATAATAGAATATAAATCATTGTTTTTAGAGTATATGGTATATTCAATATTATTATGTTATTGTGAAATCGTGGTGCACGAAAAATAGGCCTAATATCGAATAAAATAGCTATGTTATGTGACCAGTTCCTTATGTTAAGTAGTCGTATAAGTTAGTAGTAACAAAACTATTTCCAAACTAACCTCCAAATGACACAAATGTCAAATATAACATTAGTTCGACTTTTCGAATGTTTCCCGATGCATTCCTTTTTACTACCTAACTTTATAACGCTCTGACGTGGTCTTACAAATTCAGGTGTAATCTCCGAAAGTGTATCGGATTGACTTCAAATTTTCAGTTCATCAGATTCACTTAAATATATGTACATTTCGAAAATTAAAAAAAAAAATTTTTTAAAACTCTAACTGCGTATAACCCCTTAAGTGCAACAAATTGTTCTGCATTCGGCTAGAGATTATATTTATTTTTATATTAGTTTCATTGTTCAACGTAAAACTGTAGGATAATATTTTGTGCCATTTTTAATATTATTTTATTTGGTATAGTTTATTTTCTAGTTATAAAATACTATTAAATTGATATTTATTTTGTACAAGAATTATACGTCTAATGAACAAGAACTTGTATAGAATGAAGTACAGAAAAGATAAAAACAGAGCAATGAAATAATCTATAACTAGTGATGCATGGCAACGTGCCTTGAGGTAAATTGCTGGAGACGTACCAGTAAAGTAATTTATATTTTTTCAAAAATAGAGAATTTTTTTGAAATTTTCGATCTTTAACATTTTTATAATTTTCAAGTTTCATGAAAATTTTGAATCTTTTTGAAAGCGATCGAGCTCTGTGTGGCTGTTTCAGAGACGAAATCTTTAACGGCCAAACATCAAAAATTTTCCTATAAAAATGTAAACAAAATTATTAAAATCGCTATAAAATATCTGATAATTTGGTGTGTATGTGCCAACAGATCATTTTTGAGTGCCAAATGGAATTTTTTATTGAATGTCCGAAACCGCTAGACCTGCGTTTTCAAAAATTTAATAAATTATTCACCTCAATATAATTGGTCATTTTCAATATTTTGCGATTACTATAACCTACTCTACTGGAAGTTAATAACATAATTGTCAATTATCGCGGTGAAATTCAACTAAAATTCGTAACGCTGGAAAATCAGCAAAGTGGAAGAACCAGAAGGTCTACGTGCATCAGTTTAGTTGCGTTTTGCATCTGAATAATAAAAATATAAAATAGTTGTTGTGATTTATCATGTAGAGCAATTTGCTACGCGCATCGGTTGCTATTAAAGTAACGAACTAATTTCTAGTCTTCAGATTACATAATTGCGTTTCAACGCCATAAATTCAGCTCATTTCTCGCGCAAGTGAAGCATGGCGCCTCGCACGTATTATCCCATAAAGGAACTTCATTTACTACATTCTTAGTATTATTCATAATAAGACAAATATATTACTAACCGTCTGCACCAACAAAAATATATTAGTTTTACTTCAACTTTATTAGAGTATAAGAAATACATAAATTCCGCGTGCACACAATCAATTATAATCATTTATATGCATGTATGTAACATACGTGTAATAATGTATTAATATAGATATTATATGTATAAATTTCTCAACATATATGCGTAATTGAATTATCTTTTTTTTATCATATTTTTAACAGCAATCAGAACCTTACGTCTTATAAACTGTAGGACTGAATTTTCTTCTTACATAGTATTTTTAAATGTTAATAATTGGAAACAAATTCAAAATCTATAAATCCCAAGTGATAATTGACATCGCAACTGCTTGATATCAGGGTTGTACGTAACGGGGATTGAATCCGCAACCCGCCTGATTGCAAACCTACACGCTAACCCCTCCGCCACAAGAGCCCCTAAATTAATTAGGTTTCACATTATTATCAATAATGTGAAATTTATATACATACTAAGAAATAAAAAAAAAGTTCGTTACAAGCGATCAAATATACCGAGAGCACCGTGTTAATAACTAATAAAGAAACAGCTTCTGCGGTGTGAGTTAATAGATTATCTACTATTTAAGAAAATCTATCAATGTGTCACATAAATTTATTATGTGTTGTATAATCAACGCTAACCATTATAATCTACTTTTAACCAACATCCTAGCAGATACTTATGAGATATGCGAGATCTTCAATTCTCTTCTGTTGCAGTCTATCTAGCAAAGTGAATATTGATATTGGTTTCAGCAACTATATTAATGAAATAGCATCGGAACAATTAAATGCATTTAAATAAAGTGATATCCGTGGATTAGTGGTTATAGCTATGGGATTTCAATTAGAAGTCCCAGGTTTCATACCCGAGTCGGGAACCTGAAATCAAGCAGTAGTGACATCGGTTTTTACTAGGAAATATAGATAGAGGTATGTAGAAGTTAAAAAAGCCATTGCCCGGCAAAGCTCTATCAATGAAAAATTCATCAGTAAAACAGTAATTGTAATAATAAAATTAATTACATAGAGACGGGACAATCTAGAAAACAGACGTTATTAGTTAAGTAAATTATCATTACTGATCATAAGCCTAGATGTTCAATTTTTTTTTTCATTGTTCTGAACAGCAATCAGAACTTATGATTCTTATGAGTCGTTGGGCTAATTTGACTTAATACTTCGTTGGATTTACAGATGGCAACCCAAACAGTTGTCATCTCTGTATCATCAATTTTATTATTACAAACTCTATAAAAGGGCGAATATTTTATTGATGCAGCAATGCCGTATGAGAACTATTTTCACTTAAAACATATTGCTATAAATATTTACAAGTAAAAACGGATGTCACTACTGCTTGACATCAGGATCTTCGAAGCGGGATCGAATACGGGACCTCTGATTCAAATCCACTAGTTAGCCACTTTGTGGGTAAAGCCCCCCGGTTGTTCAAATAACACGAAAAAAATGTGACATAGAAATACGCAAATCATTTCTTTTCTCTTTACATCTAGTAAATCATCATAATATTCTGCATGATCTATAGTTTGAGTGTAGTAATATCTAGTCCTAAATAATGATAAGACCCAAATCATATCTTTTTGTACAAAAAATTATTTAACCAATAATATAACTTCTTTAACCATCAATAACTCAGCATATAATTTTTCGCAAGTATCAAAGTTTCTTGGTATTCATATTAATAATAATTTAAAGTGATCACATCTCACTATCACCAACTTTATCTAGAACATGTTTCATGTTGCGCACCCTAAACTCCAAATTTGGTTTAAATTGCTTACTTTCAGTTTATTATAGCAACTTTTATTCTCACGTTTCATACGGCATCCAATTCTGGGGTTTTTCAAACCCGGAACTAATTAAAATATTTAAGCTTCAGAAAAGAGCTATTCGAATAATTTTTTCCTTGCCCGGTAAAGCCTCCTGTAGACCCATATTTAAAAAACACAGTATTCTAACTGTCCCATGCATTTTTCTGTTGGTAACTGCTGGAATTATCTTTCATCAAAAAGAATTCGAAACTTTTTGATATGGCTTCGTCCTCCTCAAACTATAACACTAGACACAAACCTATTAAGGCGCGCACATATAAATTATCCAGCTCTTTCAATACGATCGACGGTTTAGGTATTCAGCTTATGAATAAACTTCCAGTCAATATCCGAAAATTAGAAGGCAAAAAATTTTATGCTTCCCTACTTAAACTTTCTAAAGAATTAGCTTTTTATGGCGTTATTGAACTTTCTCAATTTGATTTCAATAACTATTTTCTTGCATAATCCTTATTCTTTATCTAGGTAGTCTGATCATTTGATCGCCTGTACAACCATGTTTTTGTTAATTTATTAATTTAAATTTTTACGGACTTAAATGAATATAACTTTCAACCCCAAGCAAGAATCTTGAACTTGGCTGGTGGTCTAATAGACTTTAATATAATGAACTTGATGATGAACATTGTATTTAATGTTTGAATGCTTTTTTTCAGCTTTTTTTTCAGAAGCGGAATTCGTGCAGCTACTATGATCTTTATAAAATTACTATCTTTCTAATATTAATTATAAATAAGCATGACAAGAGCCTGAAATAATATCTATTATTATTGATTACGGCTTGCTTATGAATAAATAAATGAACAAATAAATAAATAATAAAACCGTAAGCAGATACTTAAAAACTAATGTAAAAATACAGTTGCTTATCATACATATAGCAGAAGCTTTGGGGAATAACATATTTAGCACAGTCATGTGTAATATATGTGCACAGATTTCGTTGAAAAATGCAATATGCTTCCTCATGTCCATGCTCTATTATTTTAAATTATACCCAGTTCAACTACATTTATGAGCAAACTGAATGTCAAACAGAACATATTTTAAATTACTAGAAAATTGTACAATGAGAACCTAAGCATCTCTTTATTTGACAATACAAGGCATTCAATTGAATAGCATCAAGTTCAACTACAAGAACCTAACACGTGCCAAAATTTCAGTTAACTTTCGCAAGAGTGTAATCGCATACATACAATTTCAAAGAAAAAAAATTATAAAGGAAGATCAATTTATTCAAAGATCAAGAAGAAAGTGCTTGCAATACACGGCAGTGAGACAAAGAAGGAACATTTAAAAAACAACGCACATGTTTAGGTAGAGAAAAGCATTGAGGGAGATAATTGAAATTTTCCGCTTGCAGTCGCTCGCAGTGGACGTCCGCGTCGCAGCATCTCGCGCATATCTCGTGTGTTCACGCGGCGGTCGCGCACAGTCCAGAATTCTCTAGTAACGGATGATAACACGGAAATTACCATTATCATTTCATCTCACGCTCGATTTACCCGACCGGCTGCAAACTATAACACAAAGTGATAACGGTACTGAAAACACGGTGTGAACAACAAACACAATTTATGTGATCTCAAGGTCCTTCTTTACGCAGAATACACAACTGTACGATCAACATCCTTACACTAACTAGGCTGCTTTTGATGAAATACCAGAATTTTAAATTTTTATTTATCGTTCGATAATAAACGAGTAGCATAGCAGGTCGTATTAGAGTAATTAAAGTTTGTGCAAGTTTAATAGATAACACAAGTTCACAAAAAGCTCAAAAAAAAAAGAATTACTAGATCGGAGATTTTGTCGTTTCTTAGATTTTTTGTCATTTAACCCCCAATTTTTTCAGATTCGTATTCAGCGGTAAAAACTACATTAGAAAACATATGCCGCAATGTCCAATACAGACAATTTTTTTTCGTGGACTTGTGTTATTAATGAATAAAGATAGGTTTCCAAATGTGTTTGATATGGTATGGCATTGAAATGATATGGCAACAAATGTTATGTAAGATGCAGTGAGGCTTAGAGCTCCGTAAGTAAAACGAGTAAAATTAGAAATATTTTTCCAACAATATTTGAAAGTAAAGGAAAAAGGATGTGAAATCAGCCATTGCCTTAAATCAAACAATCTGGTTGTGAGCACTCTAGTTTACGAGACCTTAATATAATTTTTAGGTGTACTTTATTTGATTTGAAGATGTATTGTCTTAAAATGTGTTTAAATTTGATATGGCAACAAATGTTATGTAAGATGGAGCGGGGCTTAAAGCTCCGTAAGTAAAAAGGTCCACCACCAATATTTAAAAAACGTGTAAAGTTAGAAATATTTTACCAACAATGTTTGAAAGTAGAGGAAAAAAGATGTGAAATCAGCCATTGCCTTAAATCAAACAACGGCACTATCTGGATGAACAGCCATGTTTGAAAATCCATAACAAAAGTATCTCCTTTCGTTGTTAGTTTTTTGGTTGTGAGCACTGTTGTTAGTTAAGAGACCTTAAAATAATTTTAAAGTATACTTTAATTATTTTATAATAAGCATTATTAAGTTAGATTCAACAGACGTTTCTATATAACCCCTATAATAGATTTCATTTGGAAGGGGTAAAAATAACCTACTAAACCTTTACCCTGGTCAAAATAAAAATGTAAATTCAGTAAAAATGCAATTTTACAGGAAATAAATTAAAAGTTATTCTAAACAATGCTAATAAAGATTTCTGACAAAAGACCAGCTCAAGGTTATATACAGTGTTATCTTCGCCAGAAATGAAATTTATACTTTGCATTGGTTGAATATTGTACCAATTATTTTGTAAAATCACTTTAAAATTAAAATGAGACATTGGAACTGTTTGCCCCATAGCTATCTTATTTTACCACGTCTATGGGGTTTACGAGAGGTGACAAATTTTACAAAATAGTAAAAATCATATTTCTATTATTAGGAATTACTGAAAATTTTACTGAATATAATTCTATATTTCTTTGTTGAGATATGTTATGTGTTGTGATGTAGTTCATTTGGTTTAGGCAGTATAATTACATAAAATTAAATTCGACCTTTATTAGGGTGACCAAACGTCCCGGATAGGCCGGGACAGTCCCGATTTTCCGCCTTGCGTCCCGGCTTTCTCTGAAAGCAATATTTGTCCTGGTTTTAGGTGTTTTGTCCCGGATTGTCCCGGATTTTTAAAAATGTTTTTATTGCCAATATATTTTTAAATATATTTCAACTAAATTTGAACCGAAAAAATGTGCACATAAGTTACCAAACACACACACCCCGCCCCCCTCCCAACGCTCTCACACACATTCTAATCCGTGGCGGATTTCGTGCAAAAAATATGGTCACCTTACCTTTATGCCCCGCCCTACCCGATCTATAAGGTTTCGTATCGGTACTTTGTTATATTTTATATTTCTAATAAATATTTCGTATTGCAAATTCAGTTATTTACTAAGCAGTATTTATTGATAAAATAACATATCATTTGCATAAGAAGCACGAAAAACCTATACTCTTTTTCTGGCTATTATTTAATTAAAGTTGCTTCAAAAAGTTGGCATATAAGAAAAAAAATCAAGCATGCAATTCGAGGAGAACGATGTGCTATAATATGATGTAAAACAAAATAAATACATTTCATTGGACCAAATTACGCATTGGAACATGATTCGTGATCTCCGCACATTCTTTGAACTCATGCAAAAGTGATTACCGCTTCGCGTCCGATAATTAAGAT
>NW_020538040.1:45244253-45277252 GCF_003426905.1 Ctenocephalides felis | reverse complement strand
TGAACTAATCTTTAACCATCTTACCCTAGTGAATTCTAATTTTCGCACTTATAATTATTATTATAAAAACACGCGAATATCAATACTAAAATTGAAAATCCATTTTTTATTGAAATCAACTATTATCGATTTCTCTATATTTAACCACTATTGATTATATTATAAAATCAAATGTTATAGATATTCAAGTTATTCAATCAAACAATATTGTAATTATTATTAAACTAATCCATGTCGATTATATTTAAAAAAAATAGTTTCCAAGTAAAAATATAATTTTAATAATAAATTTATCTGATATTAAGGAGACCATACGTCCCGGTTTAGTCGAGACAGTTTCCAGATTTTCACCTTATGTCCCGGGTTTTTCTAAAAGCAACATTCATAAATTGAATCATTGCCCTTACATGGTAAAATTACAACTACTTATCAAATGATACAAGGAGTATGCTTATATAAAAAATACGCTATGCATGAAAAAAAAATCCAAATGGCGGCTTAAATAGCCTCTCATATTAATGAACTTTCGACTGTCTGGCAAAAAAGCGTATTTTTACTAATTGTAAGTTCATTATGAATAAAATTAAGCATAAATTTATTTGTTTTGGAAAGTTAAGTTCTGATTGTTTAAAAACAACTTAATAATCATCACTTACTACCGTTAAAATACAAATTGTCTTAGTTCAAACCCCAAGCAGGAAGATAACGACACTTCCTATTAAGATGTTTTCAAATTAGTTGCATTCAAAGCTGCGCAAAGCCGCAAGTAAAAACTGACGAAGCTAAATTCTCCATGCAATGTAATATACTTATTCCAATACTATTTTAAACGACTAGTTTGAAAACAAGTCATGCAACTGGCTCCATTTAAAAACAAGAATGAGTAAATGTATTCATTTTAGTTATTGATAAAAATACTTCGCTAATGTCCATTATTTCACTATTCTGTCAGTTTTGATGTTAACGCTCGGAGTGGAATTCTTCACACCACGAATGTGCAGCAATATTTACAGCAGTTGTAAACAAGTGTTTTATTTTGAAAACTGGCAGTTCAGTTTTGTATGCATAGACGCAAGGCAGGGCAGAGCAAGCGCGAGGTAAGCATGCGCTCCGCCAATTACTGAGCTAATGTGTGTGATTAAGGCCATTCGCTTTTTGTAATTACTGAAAAGCATTTGAAGCGCACACCGGGGCGTTACATACATGCCGATCGGTGGCGCATTTTACCTTCACTGATATATATATAAACACCGGACTAGTTCGCCCTTACGTTAGAAACAACACAACGATAGGTAAAAAGCACATTTACTATTATAATTATTTTAAACTTAATCAATCAGAACTTAAGAGTCCGAGAAGTTGTGCTTATTTGACAATACTATTTGTTTCTACAGATGACAACCCAAACAGTTGTCACATCTCAGTGTGATGACTTATTATTACAATTTATGTAATATGGCAAATATTATTGCATTTATATTTATGCAGTATTACAATTCAGGGCTATTTGCACTTGGAAACATATTGCTATCTATATTTACAGTAGAAAACCGATGTCTCTACTGCTTGATAACAGACTGTTCAAAGTGAAATCCAACTCGCGATTTCATTTTCAGGTACATCCGTTCTAGGCACTTACCAAAAAGTGAGCCTAAAACGCTGCATCACATTAAATTTAAATAAAATGGAATATCAAAGTTCCTATACGGAGATTAACCCAGTTGGACATGCATTAAGTTAAATTATTTATCAAGTTTAGGTAGATAAATACTATAAAAATTCTAACCGCTGAACTATACTGGCTACTGGGGCGCAAGTCAATTCTATCCATTGACAATGAACTTCTAATTCACAAGTAATAAACCAATACGGACTTATGGCATAATTGTGGGGCTGTGCGATCAAATCCAACATAGTGCTAATGCAACGTGCCCAATCAAAACTATTGAGACAGATTACAGATGCTCCGTGGTTTGTTAGCAATAAAACCTTACACGACGATTTTCATATTGAATTTATAAACAGAATTATACAAATCAACAGTGTCAAATATTTTCATAAACTCGAACATCATACAAACTCTATCGTCACTCAGCTTCTTGAGACACCAACTTTAAGAAGACTGAAGAAGAAGCTGCCCAAAGATAATATGGAGGACCCTTAGAACTGTTATAACTTTATGTGAATAGAAGAGTAGAATCACTTATAGAAGTGATTCTCTAAATATCAATGTAATATTTATCAGATTAATTTATATGTGTGCTTGAAAGTGTGTGTGTATGTGTGCGAGTGAATGACATAAGCCAAATAGCTCATAGAATTGTCATGTATTCTGGTTGCTATTGAAAATATAATTTAAAAAAAAGTTTAGGTAAAAATTTATAGCAATAGTAGCAACTTTTCACAAATTGTAATGATAAAATTTTAAAATTTTGACACGCTGCATTATTTCAAACATTAATGAATTCTATAATGAAAGCAATTTCCAAAACTTACATTTTGAATATTCGTTAAAATCGTGAACTCTATCATTATACACAGTGGAAAAAACTGCAACAATTAAGCACGAAGAACTTTTGGCTCTGCCAAAATTTTTGCTCTTTCTTGTTACTTCAAGAGAAACTACTCAGCCTCGATCGATTATTGAACGCGATCAATCAACGCAAATTCTTATCAACTTGATCTAATACCTTTTTAAAATTTTAAAATCGGTACAGCCGCTTTTGAGAATTCGTCGACGAAATGCCAAATTTTGGATCAAATATACACAACACCCATACACACGTATTTCCAATTTTGGTGTCAAACGATAAAGCATGTCTTGAAACGTCAAGAAATCAAAATTATCAAATCGGATTTTTTGGCAAAAATAAACTTCTGCTTGGGAAAGTTGAAAATTATCATGATTAACTAATCTTTTATTATTTATCGTATGTATCAAAATTAATGAATATTAAAACGTAGTGAAGATACAGACTATTTGTGCCAACGTCCATATGCGTTTACTAATATAATGAGCGTTTCTTAAAATGAAAAAAAAAAGATAAAAATAATGCTTTTTTATCACTTTGGGAAACACTCATATTTGTAAAATTATAATGCTACGATGAGAAGTAAATTTTCATTAATTACACGCATGTTAATCATGAAATGTAAATGCAACTTCAAGCTACAATCAATGTTTGAACTCCGTGGTCATTTATATGCATTTTTATCTATCACTGTAAACGTGTGTATAGGTAAGTGTGTTAACAACATTAAGTTTATATAGCTTTTATGATAATAAATTTTTTTCCAAGATTTCGAAGTTAATGATACTGTATTTTTAAATTTTATTTAGAAATTGAAGTTTAATTATATTTTTCAAATGATACGATTATCGAAATAGTGATATTATTTCTATACATTAATGATTGACTTATAACTATACTTTCTCGTGAAAGCAGATTTAATCTTGATAAAGCTTAGAATGTTTCCATAAAAATCAGAATCTTGAAAATTTTAATATAATAATTATTCAACAATTCTGTTCTAAATGAATAATATTTATAGTGTATTGTTCTAAAAAGGCGTTAAGCCATGAATTGTTAACAACTAATTAAAAAAAATTCGAAATTAGGTATCTCGATAATATTGTATTAATTTTTAGAATAAATATGTCAAAAATGAAAATTATGAAATGAATAAGATATGACGAAATATGAAAAGTATGAAAACCAATACCACAATTTCAAAACCCTTAAAAAATTGAGACAAATTTAATCGAAATGAATATTTTACTGCCATCATCATTATATTCAGATATGTATCTAAAAATATTTTGCTAATTTATAATCAATTGCGGTAAGTAAAAATATTTCATAAGAACTCATTTTGTTTGCAATGAACTGGCTAGAAAAAAATAGTTTTTCGAGGCATTCGAGTAAACGTTATTACTAATAATGTGTAATAATTACACAAATACTATAATCTAAATATTTTCAGTTATTTGCTGACTAAATGTCACCAATAATTATTATAATAATCTAATTATTTAACACAATTTTCATTTTATGGGTCTTTTGAGATATCTTTAGTGTACATACATGAGCAACGTAATGAGAAACCTTTTCAAGTATTGAGGACCGTTCAGGTCTTTTTTTTACACATAAAATGGTACTTCACTCATATGTTATGTGTTATGCCACAACACAAAGATGCCAACTTCATGGCCTTTTTACAGTATTAAGTATCATTTTGTATGAGAAGCGCTACGTAACATTAGTCCATTTTACGGCAGAATAGTCCACTTATTTTCCATTTTCTTCGATTCTTTGAATTCATATATGTATTTTGCCTTTTCTCACCTTTTCCTCATTACAATAAATATATTTTTTTAAATATAAATTTAATAAAATGAAAATTTAAAACATTGTCGAAGTAGCTAGTTTATTGAAATTGCTCGTACTCTAAAACTATTCCTTAGGGAAAATAAATCTCATTGACCAACCAACACCGAGAACTGCAGAAATTCAACTATAAATTGAATTTTATGGTCTACATAAATAATTTCAGTTATATCAAATTAACATAAAATAATGATAACTATTTTATAAGTCTTATGTAAATTTTCATTAACGTTACCATGTGAAATATATTATTCGGAAAACACAGCTGCTGCGCGTGATGACATAAATTTCAGCACTATTTTTTCCTATAAATTACCTTCATAGGTCGTAATAAGTACCTGACAATAATTTATGGGATACATGAAACAGTTATTGAAATCGCGGCGCCTCTGAGATCGTTCTAACTAATAACATTAGTGTATTAAAACAGATGAAACGCTCACGGGCGAATCGTCACCTGTTTGACCAAGGGTAATGAGTTGTGACAGGAGACCGTCTTCGGCGCCACTGAGGGACGTCCGAGAGTACGATAGGCAAATCGACACATTGCAATTGCAAATTCACGACATAAAAAATCAACATATGGAAAATAGTAAGCAAGCGGGTTTACATAGTTGCCAATTGATTACATAATCCAAAGAGGTAATTGCATCAAAACTCGAATTCAGAATAGCAGACACTCTGCCTCATTGAGCCATCCCCTCGATTAGTGATCAGAGCATGATGTTTTTTTAATTAGAGGTCCCAGGTTCGATACCCGCTTCGAGCAGCATGTGTCATGTAGTAGTGACATTGGCTTTCACTTGAAAATGTAGATAGCTCTGACCGCTTTTTAAATAATACATATACATAACAACATAACCTTATTATTCATATTCATACTTTTATTTTTTATGAGGAATGTTAAACAATGCGCGGAATATTTGAAATAAGTGCAATCAGTTTACTTTGATACTTCAAAACTCCTAAATTAATCTAGACATTTCATGCACAGCTGAGTGAAAAATGAGCTAAAAACAAATATTTTTTTAGCCTAAGTAAGTAATTTACATATAAACAACATTTAATTATTAAATTTTTATAGATATTCAGTGGCGTCGAAAGCAAATTTTTTATGGGTGTGCTCGTTTTTTTTGGAAGGCAGCCAGTGGGTTTATTTTTTTTAGTAAGACATATTAGGCCCTATCATATTTTGAGATTGATCAAGCCCACACAGCCCACACGGTTCCGGCGCTACTGTAGATATTGTTTGCTAGGCAAAGAATAATTTTAATTACTACTTTATTATCAGACAATATTAAAAAAAAACCTTATTTCCTATTTTAAACAGTCAAATTTTTTATATACATTAAATACTTATCAGTGTCATAGTATGTCAATTTATAATTTTGTTTATTTACTAATGTGAATCATATAATATTAATAAATAATGTTTAATTGTTGCTTTATATTGATCATTTGAATCATTTAGGTGAATACTCATTTAAGATAGAAAGGACCAGGAAACGACAAAAATGATAAGATTTCTAGTATCATGCAGAGAAATGTTGTTGTTTTTTTTTTCATTTTTTCAACTTTTTGCTAGATTAGAAAATATATGGCGCACACCCAATACAGACAACTTTTTTTATTTTGTGAGCCTGTATAATTATCTGATATTGAAAAAAAATCCCATTTTTTATTTTTAGGCAGTTCAAAATTTTACATACATTGAACAATTGTTTAAAGTAGTATTTGGTAAATATTACTTTTTCTGGCCGCATACCATATTATGTGAATTTATAATTTTATTTATTTACTAATGTGGCTCATATAATATTAATTATTTAACCAGAGAATTCCAGTAAATAGGTTATTGCACAATAATGTACACACCACCAATAATGTTTTTGTTTGGGTAAAACTATCCCTTTAATTAAATTAAACCTTATGCCCTCAAAGCCTCCCAAAAGGATTGTAAAATAAATTTAAATAGTACAAATAAGACATTAATGAAACAAGTATTATGATGTTATTTCACCTCTTCGAAGGTAAGTTGTTTCTTTCAAATGAATTTTTGCGTGCTTTGTGTTTATATATCAAATCAAATAATAATAATCGTGTGGAAAATTAAAATCTTAATTTGCATATGAAATAAATTGAAAAAAATGGGCAATACAAAATATCCCTTTATATTATATATTAGGAATTGTGAAGCTATACACTTTAATTAAAATAAAATATTAATCATGAAATATAATCAAACTTGTAATTTACACTTTACGAATCAAAGTGTTTGTATTTTTTTCAGAAAAACAAATTTGCTAATTTTATGTTTTTTCGACGTTTCTCAAATATTTGACTAATGTTACACAAAAATTGTAAGAACTATATAAACTTTTGCTATTCACCAACGTTAAAAAAAATCTCAAAAATCGGTTGTTTTTTTATCATCTGGGTTATATTAAATTGAATTGAACACTTTTGCAATATTTTCTGTTATAAGATGATTATACAGCAAACAAAAATAAAAACTGAAAAATGTTGCTATCGTCGGTACCAGAAACGCCGTTTTATAAAGTAATTTTTAGAGAGACCGCCGGTCGAGTGAAATTATATAATAAGAAAGCGGGTTTTTGATGTTTTCGTTACAAAGTGAATTGAAAATTTTTGAGCGTGAATAAATAAAAAAAGTGGGTTAACGTCTTCGCTGAATGAGCGTTTTAATTACTCTCGAACCTTGATGGTTTTCTTGTGGTAATAAATCCCATCGTCGTCTTCTTATTAAATTCGTAAATAATATTGTCGAAATAGGGGAAAGTGGAATAAAATGAGTGTTTATGCAGATTTATCCTTTTCCAAATATATGGAAAAAAAATCAATGCTTAAACCAAAGGAAAAACGAAATGATAGAAAATATAGAAATAAAAATGATAGAAAACTTAAATGATAGTGAACATATTATTCTTTGCACATTTCAATTTATTAGTATAGTTCAGTTCGCTTTCTAACTTTGTAATCTTAATTGTTTTGGAACTTTCGGAAAAAATTGTTATATTTTTGTTATACCGAATGTAATAGTTCATAAGCTAACTAATAATGATCTTCCTGCGTTTAATAATAGAGGTTGCAAAAAATGCCATATTAAAGCAAATGAAATCTTTCAATAATATCTTTCTATATTTAACTGACAGTATTTTCTATATTTGGAACACTGATAATATTTAAGATGGTTATTGTTACAAAAAATATCTTATTTCCAAAGAAAAAAGTGTATGTTCCATATTAGGGTTTGCTCATATGATCTCTATTTTAACCCAGTCTCCTCTATATGTGTTTGGTTTAGTTTCTGACATCTTGTAAGAACATAATTGGATAACGAAAATACAATGAAAAATGGAATATTTTAAATTAAATTTGGTCATATATATATGATCCTTATTAGTGCAGTAAACGGAGAGGAAAAAAGGGTATAACCTCTGAATTTTTTTACTGTGCTCCGAATTTCATGAAATTTTGGAATTAGGTTCATCTTACCCTCAAATTCAAAAGTGAAAACAATTCGGGTTGCGCCATCACCCCCCGGGGGGATGACCCCCCTTCTCAATTGTGTAATTACATTTTTTTAAAATAACGTCGGAAATCGACAGAAGAGCTAATTATAATAAAAAAATGTCTTCTATAGTTTTTCAAAAAAACTAATACTTTTCAAGTTACTGGCCACTAAAGATTCATATATTTTTGGCGTTTTTCTTCGTCTTTTTACAAATATCTCCTAAATTATACATTTTAACGAAATTCATGTAATTAACAAAATAATGTCAATAAAAATCTTAATAAATCGGTATTACCTAAAGTGTTCTAGGAAAAATATTAAGCAAGATTTGAAAGTGCAAAGTCGTTTTTTATTTCGTTCAAGATTTAATTGTTGTATTTAAAGCCAAAAAACAATAATAAGCCAGAAAGATTCCTTTGATTTTTATCTATAAGCTTTTATACGTATCTTTTATTCTTTTTGAGATATAATGAAAATAATTTCGATTTCTAAAAAAAATGAAAAAAAAAGTTTTTATAAAATCGTGAGTTTTCTGAAAATAGTTTGTACTAAAGTAGTGAATCTACTAGAATCCATCAAGATGTCTATAATGAAGTGAATTCTAGATGGAATGTGAATTACTTCAATTCTGGTGGAAATGGCGCTCATTAAACCATATGATTTAAAAGAAAAAAACTTCGTATATGCCTTCTTATTTGCATGATAGCTCACTCATTTTACACACAAAAAACTTGTAACAGCACTCATTTTAAAGCTTATGTTGAGCACTATAAAACCCCAATTTCACCAAAATGCATAAAATGTAAAACCTCGACACTAGATGGCTTTAAATACAACAATTAAATCTTGAACGAAATAAAAAACGACTTTGCTCTTTCAAATCTTGCTTAATATTTTTCCTAGAACACTTTATGTATTACCGATTTATTAAGATTTTTATTGACATTATTTTGTTAATTACATGAATTTCGTTAAAATGTATAATTTAGGAGATATTTGTAAAAAGACGAAGAAAAACGCCAAAAATATATGAATCTTTAGTGGCCAGTAACTTGAAAAGTATTAGTTTTTTTGAAAAACTATAGAAGACATTTTTTTATTATAATTAGCTCTTCTGTCGATTTCCGACGTTATTTTAAAAAAATGTAATTACACAATTGAGAAGGGGGGTCATCCCCCCGGGGGGTGATGGCGCAACCCGAATTGTTTTCACTTTTGAACTTGTGGGTAAGATGAACCTAATTCCAAAATTTCATGAAATTCGGGTTAGCACAGTAAAAAAATTCAGACCTAAAACGCTCCGTTTACTGCACTATATAGAAAAAATATTTTTAATCATCCGAGCTTAATAATATTCTTCTATAATTTGATATAATATTCATTTAATTTTTTTGCGTTATAATATTTAGTTTTTATGAATTATTGTACTAAATGTAATAAATAGGATTTAAGTAAGACAATATCCTATATACAAAACAAATATACAAAACCCTATATACAAAATAATATACAAAAAATTTTCTTTTAAAATCAGATCTTATTTATTTTTTAAATATATATATCCCACGATTAGTTCCAAGAAGACTTAAAAATACAATTGTGAAACTAAGCTATTGGCATAAAACACAAATAGGTGCATGTTCCATATCTCTATAAAAATAATTCTATATTCAATAAAATGTACAAGATTTGTAAATAATAGTAACAAAGTTCGATCAGGTTCTACACGACTTTAAGCCGAAAAATATGTATTACAGACAATTACATATTTGGAGGAATCAATAAAAAAAATCTCCGATTAAGTAGATTCCAAAACATCTAAAATTTTATTATGAAATACAAATTGTTTTATAATATTGGAAACTTTGGCCAAAGTTCTGGAAAAAACGAAAAGGAATGTTTAAGTGTATCATGTTGCAAGGATGAATACCATTTGAATTTCCTTTAGTATAACATTGTCTAATTAGTGTCATATTGATTTTGGATTCCCTTTAATATTTCTTATAAATAGAGTATTAAGAATAAGCTGGTTCATGCAAACAATGTTTTACACCACATTCGTTATTCTTATTATTTTAAAGATAATTTTTAATAATAAATTTATAAAGAATCGAGAACAGTTAAGTCTTTGGTTGCAAATGTGCCTTTGCTATCTTTAATATTGTGCATTTACTTCATTACAAAAATTTTATTGTCAGGACTTGGGAGCCAATTCTCGGATAAAATGAAAATGCTCTGTTAAGGGTCAATAATCGTATATTAAAGATCGAGCGTTTTGCATATAAAACCTAACCTCGAAAAGATACAAACGTCCAAATTTTTATCTTTAGCTAGACTTCACATATGAGTTATTAAATTGACAGAACTTGTTATGCACTTATGATAAAATTGTTATTTGACATTCGTGTTTTTTGGAGGTTAGATTTTAGAAATAAATTTAGAGTAAAACGGTAGATGGCACAGCAAAGACATAGTTTTTTACCATTACCAACTCATGTGATTATTCACCTATAACATTACATTTCTATTTTATACAAAAATTGGCACCTCATTTTTAATTATTAACAAGAGTTGGTAAAGTGATAAAAAATATAACTGCATGGATATATAATATTTAAATAAGTGTATACATTTGCATAACAATTATACTATTATTAATTAACTATATGATTTTATGATGATAGACTAATAATTTGCGTTTTAGATTTTATCGCTTTAGTTTAAATTGGAAACAAGTTTTTGTTTCAAAAACCAATCCTTTTGTGAATCTCATACAATTCCCATGCATAAATTTGCATGCAGGTAGTGGAAACTACAAACTAATAAGGAAGATCGCAAACATAAATCATTGAACGATTTTCTTATTTTATTATTGAATAACATTGATTCAATCTCCGACTTGATTGCGAAATCTCTCGTTCAACCCTAATAAATTTTTATACCATAATGAGAGACGAGGTCTCTCCGCATAGCAATAAAGGATGCTCGCACAGTATCGTGATGCTATTTTATAAGTGTTATGATGTCAGAAGATCCTTCTGAGAAATAGTATGGCTTAGGGATCGAAGGCCAGCTGCTTTTTTGCAATCGATCGTTAATACTTCCGGGACTGATAAAAGCACGAAAATTCACACAATATTGAAAAAAAAATTAAAGACAATTATATGCAACGAAGATGGGAGATTGTTCTCACAACAAACAAACTTGCTGAAAATGAATAACTTGCAATGAGATAATAATGAGAAAACTCAGAAACGAAAACGATTGTCAAAAAGTCGACAACAAGAAAAAGTAAAAATCGATCACAATGAACGAAAAATGGTCATAATTTCACCAAACCTCTAGCTTGCACTTAAAATCTCAAAATTTCCAAACAACGTGAGAATTTTTTCAGAACAGTTGATGTCAATACTATCACCCCGTTTCACCATTGTTGGTCCAAATCAAAGCTTATCTAAATTAAAAAAACATTAATTTCAAACATTTACCGAAGACAGAATATTCCTATTCGTATTTCGCAATAGAGCAATATTATATATGATTTTTATATTCCATGTAATAATTCTGTAAATAATTCTATAATGAATATCCTTTGAAGAGAAGTGTAAAATTAGATAATTTACACGATGTATGTGCCTGTAATCATATGTATTTTTAATTCACAGCAAAATTTAAATGGAACATCGTTCTTCTAGATGTAAAATTTAAATTCATTAATTATCTTCTTGTTATTTTTGTCATTTCAAACGCAATCAATATATAAATACAAACATTATGCAGCACTCACGATAATTTTAGTTTAATGAATAAGTTCACTCAATAAGTAAAAATTTAGATAAATATTTAATAACAATTTAATAAATATCAATATATAATGAAATTCTTTTTTCAATGTAAATGACATCTTCGATAAATTATTCACTTCTACAAATCACGATTAATTAACAATTAAACAGTGCAAATGCAACAGTTGCATTCAAAACAAAACATGAAACAACTCTCATAATGACATTTTTAACTTAATTTAACATCTGATAATTTTTGTCCCTGCTTCTAACGCAAGTAATATATATTTAAGTTATATATTCTCATTTAAGCTTTACTCGTTCAAAATATGGTAATTTTAATTTACGTAAACGTAATAAATGGCTTGTGTTTCAATTTGTATATCATGTGCAATGTATATATTAATGCAACGTAATATAAAATATAAAATAAATGATTATTACACTTCATAAATGCGCGACATGACGAGCAAGCCATCATATATCAACTTTATTACAACTATTAAATAATATTTTGCCATCATTATCTATGCTTTATTTTTTGCGATAAATGTTCATTGACATAAACCACTTACGTGAACGTAATGCACGTGAGAGCGCCTGTTCAACTTTTTCCAAAATAAATGCCCAAGTCGAGGCGGTTAATAATGCGAGCGCTGGAATTGGCTAAGCAACTAATCGCATTCAAATATTGAATGAAAATAGAAGTATTTTGTTAATAAATTCAAGTATTTAATCATTTATAATATATTGGAGTAGTATTCATCCAATTAAAATCTTTATTTCAATAGTAATTGATATCAATTTCGAAATATCATATCAGCAATACAAATACAAGGCAAATTTGATCACCAAGAATGACGAATTATCGACCGAAACAATTACATGTTTCATGGTGGGTTTAGTGGCATATCGAGTTCATTAATATATATATATATATATATATATATATATATATATATATATCTACATTTATATATATATAAAAATAAGTCGAGTTTTCCTTCCTGACGATATAACTCCAGAACGCACGAACCGATTTCGACAATTTTGCATTCGTTGGAAAGGTCTCGGGCTCCGCAAGGTTTGTAGCTAAGAAAATTAGTGGTATATAGCATCGTGCCTTAATGCAAAATGCTGGAACTTCACGCACCGTAATTAAAAATTCTAGTAATGACATTAGTGAGAATTATCAGAATTATGCTTGGTTAAGTCAACGAGCAATTCTTGCCGCAAAGAATAATGATGTACACGAACTGAATTTTACCACTAAATCAAAAATTGCTGGCGATTTGGTGACATACCAATGATTCCGACTGGTCTTCCGTTTGACTTCAAACGATTGCAATTTCCAGTTCGCCTTGCGTTCGCAATAACAAGTTGCAAGGCCAATCGCTTAGTGTTTCCGGGATTAATTTGAAATAGATTATTTAGAAAATCATTGTTTTTTCAAAATAACGCTGTAACACGTTGTGTTATTTTTAGCAAGTCGAGAAAGTTTTGAAAATTTCTCACAGTTTGGCTGAAGCTCTAGGTTGTACCTTAAAACTCATATCTTTCAAAAAGCGCGGGAAATTTTTTCTTAGTATTTACAATGAACTGGAACAGTGACTATGTGGTTAATTTTTATAATTATTATTTTTGTTTATTTGAACTGTGATCATAAATATAATGATAATTGTTCCAACTTTTTTACGAGTAACCTTTTTCACTCACGCATTGCAATATTAATACGTATTATGTCGCTGGAGCGGCGGCATACGAGTGCAAAAGGTTAAAACTTTCTTTCAAACAATGAATTTAAAATTTGTAAAATTGATCGATTTTGAAAGGCCGTTTTAAACGTGTTTAATCAGGATTGCAAAATAATACAAAATTTGTTAGTTTCATACTTAAGAAAAAAGAGGAAAAAAAACTAAAAATAACCGTATATTTGCTAGAGCATTTTACAATCAAATATTTTTAATAAAGCACTCACTAAAAACTAAATTGTAATTTCTCTAAAAATTATATTACAAAATACATCGAGCTTCAGATGCTTACTACGGGGACCGCATATAAAGACTCCAGAAAATTCATCCGGAACACCAGAACTCGGTCTATATCGTTAATTTAATATCATCATCGCATTATCTAAGCTGTTGTTGCTTCCAGGGGAATTATTCAGAAGGCAATAAAAGGTAAAAAAGGAAGTAAAGTCTCGGTCTCGGATAGCCGAACACTATTTTATCTAAGAAACGTGGCGCACGGGGTCGAAACAGTATAGCAGTTCGCTATGACTAAAATTATAGGCTACGGTCCATACGCTGGGGGGGTGTTGGCTAAAATAGGCAGTTCGCATATCCGCGTGAGCTATCTAAACACAGTCTAGTTAGACTAAATCTACTGTGCAAAAACCTACATCTGAGCATCCTATCCCGGAACATGCGAAAGCGAATTCACTTCAACTATAAAAACAGAGTTTGGATTCAATATGCTATGTTATTCTTCTATAAAAGCGTGACATAGCCAATTTTGCCTTCGTTCTATTTTAAATTAAGTTTTAAACTCAGCTCATTTGTGGCTAAATGGTAAGCGACTTCTAGGTTCAATAACCACTTCGTACATTAAGCAATTGTGACATCGGTTTTCATTTGAAAATATAGATAGCAATGTTTCCATGTGATAATAGCCCTCATCCGGCATTGCTGAATCAATAAAATTTTTGCCCTATTACTAGGATAACCATTTTTTTTAAGTCAAAACCGTAACGGAAACATTAAGTTTTGCAAACTTGGAATGCGGTGGGGTGGTCGCATTGTGCTGAATATCATAAATATGATTTAATTTTTTGTATTGAATTAATGTTGTTTTTTATACCTGTAAAGCAGCTGAATGTACTGTGTGTATAGTTTGCTATGTACAATAAAACAATTAAAATGTTTTAATTTTTAATCAAAATGACTGACTTTTAGTAGGACTTTATTATTATAAAGCTATATTATACTACATATTTTTCCTTCATAATGAACTTTAGTAAAAATTATCATGTGCAAGGCGTTCAAAAAGTTCTTTTTCATAATTTTTGATAATTTCCATGAAATTGAAAATGAATGTACGAAATTTGCATTTGTCAATTTTCTCCATAGTCCAGGCGTGGGTAAATTAATAAGGCAGCTACAGAAAAATTCGACTAACAACGAAGCTAGCAACATGGGTTTTCTCGCTATTTTGCATCTGGGGTAAAAAAATTTGAAGAGAGTTGGCGGTCCTCATATTATGCATACTCGATCCTCGATTCCATACAGTGCCCGCTCTAGTATTGTTTCATATAATATAATAGTGCAGTAAACGGAGAGAAAAAAAGGGTAATAAAATTCTTCAATTCGGAGCACAGTAAAAAAATTCAGACCTAAAACGCTCCGTTTACTGCACTATAAGCATACTAGGTCGATGATAATTTTATTATCAAGTAATTGCAAATAATCAATTTATACCCATACATTTTGGAAACCCGGGATAATCCGGGACAGAACATCTAAACCCGGAACACATATTGCTTTCAAAAAACCCGGGACATAAAGTGAAAGTCCGGAGTATCCCGGCCAAACCAGGACACCTTACTATTACAGAAATTGTGATAATAAAATGTATCACATACGTGAAAACTGTTTGGGTTGCCATTTGTAAAATCGACGTAATATTAAGTCAAATTGGCCAAACGGCTTATAGGAAGTTAAACGGCTTAAGTTCTGATTAATGTTCAAAACAATAACTAGTGCATTGCATCGTGCCTTACGGCAAATTGCTGAAACTTCCCGCAACAAAAATATTTATGCAATCTGATAATTTTATATGCATGTGTCTAATTATCATTTTTGTCCGCCAATGATACAGCACTTTTTCCGTTACTATAATATATAAAATTAGCTAGGAGTCATTTATATATTATAACCATGAAATAAGCAATGATTCATAATTAAATATATTAATTATAAAATAGTTAAAAAAGGAAGATAAAAAATGGCACAATGTTGCCATAAACTATCAAAATTATAAATATTTTTAAGTTTTTTTAAGACTATCTATTTATAAACTAGTTACTTATTGCTTGTAATTTGTATCTTTGAAGAAATACAAACTCAACAAAAAATAAAATATAAAGCAGTAGTTGATTAATTACTGTTTGATAGATAAATTTCATTCTCAGATATGCACAATGTTATGATTATTTTAGGGCATACCAACACGCTGTAACAAAACCGGATACGATCCATCTAATTCTGCGTCAGTAATTATTAAAATCAATAAATAGTAAATGCAAGTTCCCACTTGTGAATAGTTTCGCAATCAAATCGATTTTTGCCTTTTTTCTCAATCAATTTCCATTCCTCAGATGGCCCGTGATCCACTGCAGGCGCGTGCGTTGCGCTGGCGTATAGGAAGGCTGCGGGCAAGATACACTTCGCACGTTATCATGATAGAAGAAATGACGGGCTGAGCATTGAATGGAGGCACCGGGAAAGCAACAACTACCAGCAATACACCAACATCGATCTCGCAGTTCAGCAAAAAGAAAAAGAAGAAAACAAGCGTTCGTTTTCAAATTACAACGCTGCTGCTTGAGATATCGGAATTATTATACCACGATTCCGAAATGATTCCTTGCCTCACTTTGATCGCGGGACGAAGGTATTGGTGTTGTCTCATGACAGGTTTGGTAGTTTCATAATTCAGCTTTAAGGATCAAATCAACATCCCACTTTAAGACACTTTTTCCGTCTATAGCACAGGCCAACAAAGAAAATGGTGCAAACGATTTAATGCTGTTTTTAAGTATATTTGGGGCGCTGATTTCAAAAATGACATTGTTTTTTTTCTATGAGCTTTAGTTTTCAAAATATGATATATATGATATATAAGGAATGAAAGTACAAAATAGTAATACAATTCAGAATGTTATTTTATTGAGATATGCCTACTCGTACATACAAACTTACAAGACCCTTTCGGCCTTTGTTGGGACATTAATTGACACTGTGAAAAGTTCTTTTCGGTGACGACCTAGAATGGACCTGGTTTCGGCAACTTGTTTCCAAGTTCCAAACTAGAGCTGATACAAAAAAATGGTTTGCAGATTTGAAATCAGCGAAAAAAATACTATAAGAATCTAACATTTCTAACATTTCTAAACAAAAAAATTTTTTGTAGGCATGTGTAGTAAATTATATATATATATAATTTATCAAATAATATAAACCAAATAATCTTGCCATATTTAAACCAAATTATTATACAAACATAAGTTTTAATTATGGCTATAATAAAATTTTAATAATTCTCATAAATACGTAGTTTAAGATCAACATGCAACATTATTAGTAAGCACAAAGATAATAATAGGGGTTGGTGACATGAGTAAACCATCCCACAAATGGGTGCAATCTGAGAAGCGGTAAGAATATGATAAGTTTTTCACTAAAAATACTACCAAACTCAAAAAAGCACAATTTACCTGCTGCTAAAATGAAAAATCTGCTCTGGCCCTAAAGTTGTTTCACAATTCTCAAAAACAGTGAATGGACTATAGGGCTTCTATTTTATAAATATAAATTGTAAGTAGAAGGTATGTATAAACTAAAAGATGATAAAAAATATTTTCATAAATAGCTAATTATTCGACAAGCTTTAATGGCAGTCAGGTATATTTGGGATAGTCCACTCTAGTTACGATCTCCTCATATATGAACACAATTTAGGAAGATTTTAAGAATCTTTATCTAATTGTTTTTAGATTATTTACTTTTTATACCCTTCTTATATACACAATTTATTCTTTTATGATACCAATAAATAAATTCTTCGGAATGATTTGAAATTAAGGGTAATAAATTTTAATTTACTATACTCACTTCAATTCAATTCACTATACTTTAACAATATCCAAGAAACTCAAATGAATTTTTTTCAAAAGTAAATTGTTTTACTGTGTCATTTTCTATTTTCACCCAATAAGCGTTTATGATAATAATTGTTATTCCATTACATAGCCGCATAACTAATATTTTCAAAAAGTATAAAGAAACTGGTGAAAGTCCAAAATAAACGCCGATAATTTCCGACGCGACGTGGAAAGATTTTGGTAAAGGTTCGATCTTTTCATTTTTCTTTCACTACAATATAAATAAATTCTTTCTTAAAATAACAGACAACTACAACCTAATAATACAATATACGAAAATCCTAGTAGTAGTATAAAAATATTGCACAATAGACTTGCTTTGACTAATCAGTTAATCAGCACTTCTGCATTTATATTTAGTTTACTAATATTAAATTTAGTTAAATATCTTTCGGTTTATATTATTTTTATCTATATACTATATTCATTCTATACTTCGTCCATATATGGTTAAATAACATATAATGAACTTTTCTTATAGCACAGATCAAACTATTATGAACATATTTGCAAACCATCATTTGTTAAAAATATTTCTGTGTCATATAATTAAGGTATGTGGGCATGTTTCATCTTAATATACAAAACATAATATAAACATTTTGATGAATACGTTTAATGATTTTTGCATCATTAACTAAAACCTTTTTTTATTTGCAATCAACAATGTAATTAATATTGATAATCGATTCTCAATGCTGGTAGTAGCAAGTCCTCTGAACGCAAAGAAGATGACATGAAAATTAAAGTATGTTGTATAGAAAAACATAGAGCTGTTGTCAAAAATCATTGACCATAATCATGGAGAATTAATTTCATATGGATAAATCAAAATATTTAATTGTCTTATCACATTACGAAAGATAAAAAAAGTCCTGCTTAGAAATCGGAATAAATAAAACAATGAAAGAAACAGTGCATTAGTAAAAGAAATCTCTTTTAGAGAAAAACAATAGTTATATAGATAGGATAGTAATACAATTAGCAATTTCAATGTCTGAATCCAAATTTCCATAATTAATAAGAGTCGATCTAATTATGGCCATTTAGATAATTAATTCTGCAGAAGTAAATAACTAAAATGTAGTAATTGTTATAACTAAATATGTCGCACATACCAAATAAATCATTTTAATGATTACTTCAAAAAGTTCAATGAAATACAAATATGGGCAAAAAATGTTCTCTATATAACCAAACTACCGCCTCTAGAATAATCTATAAATGCATTTCCGAGCTGTCAATCACTTCACACTCTAGCGAATCATTCTCATTACTTATTATAAAAGTATAGAATAAATACACAAAAAAATAAACAAAACCGAGAAGACGCACACCTGCGCTTGTTCAACCGCGAAATGCGCATTATATGACTAATGAAATAATTCGTGATTATTCTCAAAGTGTTAAATAAGTAGAAAAATAGATTATTTATAGAAATGTATAAAAAATTTGATATCCGGACATATTTAATCACAATTTATACAGACAATATATCAGGTGGCATATTCAAAATTTTGAATTTGATATTTCAGAAAACAATGATAAAACGTATTGATTAGTCTACAAAAAATAATCAATACAAAGCTCAATAACATCCCATGTGATATAATAAGTTTTTCGCTTTTTATGACTTGGCCACGAATTTCTGAATAAGCTAAGAACTAAATTTCTAACTTTCAATACAAAAAACAGTTCTCCAATATTTATAAAATACAGGTAAACATTTTTAAAATTGAAAAATAAACTGAAATGTATATGTTTATATAATGTGCATTGTACATACACATATGTCAAAATCATTAGAAAAATTTAAAGCTATTGAATGCTTGAAACAAGGAGTCCGAGAACAGATTTTTTACCAGGAACGCCATAACAGATTCTTGCAACGTCCCTACCAACCCAAACCCAATTAACACGATTCCCAATCAATATCTTGCTAATGGTTATTAAATTCTGGATTTTTTAAGGTCATTACAGATTCTTGTAATATCGCAACCAACCAACACCCAATTAACAAGATTCCCAATTTTTTTTTTCGAAAACGTTTTTCATTTAGCAGTTACAAAATTACTTTATCTATATCACAAGAAATTACTCTATTAATCATTATAAAGTCATCATTATTTGATTAATTAACTTCCCGTAGGGTAAGTTATAGTAATCGCAAAAAAATCGAAAACAAAAATTTTTATATATCTTTACGTTTCAGAAGCTTTTGAACATTTTGGCATACCTTAAAAAAATTAATGTATGTGTGTGTGTGTGCGTGTGTATGTGTGTGTATGTGTGTGTGTGTGTGCGGATACAAATTTTCGTCGACAATTTCTGGAACACGGTTAAACCGATTTTAATTATTCAAAAAACATTCGATTGCTGTTGATGAGAGGAAGTGCTGATTAGTTTTTGGCATAGGCAGGTCTAGCCGTTTCAAAGATACGGGGCAAAAAGTGTCACAAACGGTAACTCAGTTTTCAAAAGAACGGAACGTCCGATTTTATTAATTAAAAAACATTTTACTTGCATTGACAAGATGAAGAACTGATTAAATTTTTATAAAGGCAGGTCTAGCGGTTTCGGAGATCTATTGAAAAAAGTAAAAAAATGCCATTTGGCGGTCAAAAATGATCATTAGACATATGCATATCAAATTATCAGATATTTTATAGAGATTTTAACAATAAGTATAAATTTTGTTTAATCCGTTAGACGGCGACGAGACGCTTACGCGCTTCGATAATTCATGAAATTTAATTAATGAAATTTTGAAACAGTCCGAGAGCAGATTTGTTACAATAAACGCCCCTAACCGATTTTTATAATATTCCAACCAGGCCAAAACCAAAGAAAATGATTCCCAATTAATATCTTTGCACCAGTTAATGAATTTGCAATATCGATTTATGATTTTTTACGAAAACTAAATCAACATATTTTTCAGGTAGCTAATAATTAAAAGAATTACAACTCTATGAATCATCATGAAGTCATGATTTCGAATGCAGTGCAGTTGTTTTCAACACGTTTTTTTTTTATATATTTTTTATTATTTTTTGAACAGCAATCAGAACCTAATAGTCCTATAAGCTGTTGTGCTGATTTTGACTTAATACTAGTCTGTTTAACAGATGGCAACCCAATCAGTTGTCACATCTCTGTATGATATATTTATTACTATTTCTGTAATAGGGCGAGTATTTGCAGCAATGCCGGGTGAGGGCCATTTTCACTTGGAAACATATTGCTATCTATATTACGAAGTGAAAATCGTTGTCACTGCTGCCTGACAGCAGGCTGCTCGAAGTGGGTATCGATCCCGGAACCTCTGAAAAAAGTCCCGTCGCTCTTAACCGCTTACCTACTGGCGAGCCCCAACAAACACGTGGACCGATATTTCTACTTGTTAGATTTTTTGTCTAATCCTTCATAATAACTTGTGAAAAACCCTTCAAAATAAAAAAATGAGTAATTGCTCCACACAAATGTCTTATGTAATTCTTAGAAGTGAATGCAAGATGATGAAACTAAAATGTGAAAAAATGGAAAACGAGAGTAAGAATACAAAAACAGCATATATAAATTATAATATTTAAACACTTCTCATAGAAAACCAGTCGTTAAAGCATATGCGGATTGTAATTTTGAAAACTTCTCCTCCATCCTCCATCCTCCATCGATGTTCGAGCTTAAAGTATTTCATTGCAACAGTTCACCTAACTAGAGACTTGTTTCAATTAACTCGCTTATGTCGTGTCTTTTTTGTCTTGTGTGTTTCGCGTTTTGCTATTTCAGTTTTTTTATTGGTCATCATTGGAGCAAGAGTGGAATTCTTTTCTGCTCTACGGACACATTCCACTGAAGGCTATCTGCGAGAAACACAAACACTTCCTGTTCCTAGCTCTTCGAACCGGACGATGATGTGCAAAATTGAGATCGCTCGAATCGAGCAGCGTTTGTGTGTTTTGCATCACAACAATGCCCCATGCTCGTCGTTCACGAGTAGTGGACGGTGTACGAACGTAACGCGAGCGTCATTATTTTCCCGATACGTTGTTCTGTTGTCGTAATCGGTTACACGTTACACGTTACAGGCTCGAAACTGAAACCATCTGAAGCGTAGGCATTTCAAACAGGGATTGTGGATTAACGATTGTAAAATCTCACATCATTTGCTTTCTTAAACTTATTTGCATTAAATTTTAATCACCAGAATAATGAGAACGATATCAACTCTTCTTAAAACACTTAAATAATTATTATAAATTATTCGATAATAATCTAAGATGAGAGCTCATCACATACACATTTTTATAGGATTAAACATGATATATTTTGGTCTTGTTACTGGCGAGGTTAGGCTTCGCAGTAACTTTAGAGTTATAATTGCAAGCTAGGGAGCGGGACAGAATGATCCAATTTGACTTCAAGCAATCATACTGACCAAACCAAATAAACTAAGGTAGAGCGGGGCTAGTTGAGCATAGGGGCAAGTTAAGCAATCAAAATATCTCGAAAACTATTCACCATCCGTTTAAGCATTATATGGCGGAAAGATAGAGGTTTGGGAGAAATAAACATCCCGCGATCGCTAGTGGCCGCTGGACAAATGAGTGAGGCTCACGGGCGTTTTGTTTATTTTGAGACCAAAAAGTAAAAAAGTCATTCATCACGAGTTTTCGTCTGGTTTAGTCAAATGTTATTTATTTTTAATCAGGTTAATGTTATTCTTCCATATAATTATAGTACTTTTAATATGCACAGAGATTCTGGGTATAATTCTCACGGTTTTTTTATAAACTCACTTTTATTTTGAAATTCCGAGTTGGGGTTAGTTGAGCATAGTTGCTAAACTTGTTCTGTCACTAAGACAATTACCAATACCTACCAGAAACTAATTATTATTTTTAAGATTTAAGCTAAGTCTATGAGTAATAATAAAAAGAAATAATGATTTTAAACAAAAATACTGAATATAATGGTAAAATAATTCCTAAGATACGATATTGTTTTGTTGATTCTACTTTTGGTTAATTATTCAAAGAAAATTACTATAAGTTTTGTTTTCTCTGTCAATAAATACTATAAATATAGAACTGGTTATTAAAAACTTATTTTATTTCATCACTAATCGACTTTGAACCTATGATTTCATTATAGTTTCTTAGTGCTCAACTTGCCCCATTTAAACAGATGTAGCTTTTAAATTTTACTTATTACCAAAAAGTAGTATTAACTCTTTTGTTAAGCGATAAACAACAAATCCACTAAGTCTTATAGCAATTATTGAGACTTTCCATTGATGAGCTACATTCCTTTAAGTAAAAATTTGCTCAACTAGCCCCGCCCTACCCTCTATAACTACACATAACACGTATCAAACAAACAACTATCTGACTATGTTTACTATCCAGGTAATTGTAGAAATCATCATTGTAAAAATGTAATTTTTTTTATTTTATCAAAAATTTATCATCTGTTCCTTTCACCCCATAGGCGCGCCCAAGAGGCCAACAAGGGGTAAAATGGGATGGCCAAGAAGCAAACAAGTCTAACGTCTCATTTTTTATTTTCAAAGGTATTTTACGAAACAACAGCAAATATTCAACTATTCAACCAATGCAAATTATAAATTTTATGAGCATATATTTTACATAAATAATATTGTAAATAACCTTGGTCTGGTATTTCGTCGGAAATATTTATCATTGCTGTTGGAATGACTAATTATTTAATTTGTCTTTTGTAAAATTGTTTTTAACTTAATTTACTTTTTCACTATTTTTTATTGTTTACACCCTTGTCAGGGTAAAGGTTCTCTTGGTCCTTTTACCCCATCATCGTGCAAGCTTTTATAGAGATTATATAAAAAACTGTCTAATCTAACTCAAAATTAACAATACCTCTTATAAAACAATTAAATAACGTATACTCAAAAATTTTAGTAAGGTCTCGAAAACTAAACAGTGCTCACTAATTGATAAAAAATGAACAACGAAAAAAAATACTTTTATTATGGATTTCCAAACAGTGCCTTGTATCTCTTGTTAGCGAAGTCATAAGAATCATGGCGATGGCTGTAACATCTTTTGCCCTCTACTCTCAAATTTTGTAAAAAAATTCCTAACTTATTTTTGAGATATCTGTGGTGGACCTTTTTACCAGCGGACCTTTAAACCGAGTTCTACCCTATATATTATTTTGTATTATTAAGATCTTAATGATGAAAAGAGATCAAAACATCTCTTGTTCAATCAATAAAAATTATTCATGAATAAATTGTATAAAAAACTATGTATAATTGTCAATTTGAATAAACTTTATGATGTTTGTAAATAATGGACTTAATCCGGAAGCATAAAGATTTGACTTTGATTTGATTTCACTTTTAAATTTGTGACGATAAAATTTTAGAGGCCCCTTAGTACAAATTTTGATGAATTTTATAATCAAACTACTTTTTCTTGGCCTATAATAATTTAAGAAATAACCATAAACTCTGTCATCATATAAAGTTTTATTAAAAATGACGTAAAAAATTTAAGCATAAACAAGTACTTTTGCAGTCTTCTGCTAATTCTAAAGAAGCAGATCGAGTCAACACGATTCGGTGTAATTTTGTTTTTGTATAGATAGTTTTAATCGATATCGACAATATTTCTCTATTTTATTTATATTAAGGTATTTCTTAAGAAGGTTTTTCAATGCAGACGATGTCTTGTTATTGAAAACCTGACATAAGGATTATGTGTGAAAATTTTTTTCATACTCTTGATAACACTATAGAGAACCAAGATTGTTCTAGGCTTAAACATTTGACAAAATATTAAGCACTGAACAATATTAACTAATTAATTAATTATTCAATAATGACAAAAACAGAAGAAATTCGCACAACATCTACTGAATATGTAATGAAGTTAAACCGTTATTCTAAGTAAATGATCAAGAAATTAAAAATATATTCTAATTTCCCATCCAAATATAATTAGGCATTATCTAATCTCATGAGATATGAGAGAACAACTGTGAATTCAACAAATGACCGGATATGATTATATTATTTACGACAACTTAATTTGGGAATGAATTAGAGGCGCGGGTGCTTATGAATATTCTAATGTTTATGTGTTGTTTTTTCCTTCAATTTTCGCTCGATGATATCACTAGAATTTATGGCACCTCAACCGTCTAAATTAAAACTGGCTCCGTTATAGTTCACTGACTGACTACATTACACTTGCAGAATTCCAGTTTGTGAGAATGAAAAAAAATATTTATATAGAAGCAAAGCCTGCGTAAGCATCCTATTTGAATTTATTCACACCATTTGAATATATTCATAGATAATTTTTGTAAAATGGCATCTCAGGAATTTCACATAAAAGTTTAATAAAATCTAAATGGCCATAAGTAAATTGATGCAAGAGCATATTAGTCAAATTTATGATGAGTTAAGGCGTCAACGCGCTATAAAATTTATGAATTTATAATGATATGATAATATCTAAAATCGAACTAAGCCATAACAGGGTTGTTCTAAAAATTTTAAATAATAAATCATAAAATAAATGAACCAATTTTGAAATATTTAGCAGGCGCCTGCATAATGTCGTTATTTCATTATGTACAATAGAATTACCTTTTTATTATGCAATTTTGAAATATTGATCTAATTATAAGCTATAATAAGATTGTTCTGATTATTTCACTAATTACTTTTTTCAATTCTAAATTGTATTACTATTACTATTACTATTATTTTGATACTTCAATCACTTACCATGATAAGCACTAAATATGAAAACACAAAAGACTGAACTGACTGAAACGCAAAATTCATTTAAACTAATTTTAGAAGTTATTTTATTTCTATCTCAAATACGAAATCTTTTATTATAAAATTTATTAGTTACATTCTGAAAATATTTTCTATATCATTTAGAAACTTATCTCATTCCGTAGTCAGGTTGGCCTTTCTATCTTAGGTATGTATTAGAATTTTATCAAAAAACATCTCTATAAATGCTCACATTTAATAATTAACATGTTTCTTCTGTACGTAGACATCACTCAAAAACATTTTTGAACAGTCAAGCCGTAATTTAATCAAAAATTTTGGGGAAAAAAGGAATTAGCAAGTTCAAGTGCCGTGTGGAAGAAATATTAGTAAGTGTATTTTGATGTAATAAAAATCAGAAGAAAGTTTATAATTGGAACAGGAGGTATATAAATGTAAAAAGCGTTATAAATAAAGTTCTTTAATATTATAAAATTTCTTCCAAGTAAGTTTTTTATATTCGAGTCATCTAAGCTAATCTAAGTTTCATGTCCAACACCCGGCAATTTGGTACTATTTACATTGTTTTTAATTCACCTTCATACTTATCGTCAAAACCTGCATAAAATTTACGTAAAAAGTAATTTTCTTAAGATTCTGCGATACATCACCTTACATACTTTGTAACAAATAATTAACTCTAACCTATAAAATGGTAATTATATAACAGTAGCTCTATTACAATAAAGAAACTCAATCTAACAAAAAATATAGCTTTAAATCTCAATATAACTCCACACTCGTAATAAAACATATACATATAAAAAACGAATCCATGACCATATATTATAAGTTTATAATATTGTTATTTATATAGCACAAAATCAGCTCTGAGCAATTAAGCTTAAGAAAATTAACAGGTGGCAGGAAATAGAAAACACCAGCAATCATTGGTCTAACGTAAATAACGTTTGCAATTAGTTAACGAGATATAATAGAATATAAATCATTGTTTTTAGAGTATATGGTATATTCAATATTATTATGTTATTGTGAAATCGTGGTGCACGAAAAATAGGCCTAATATCGAATAAAATAGCTATGTTATGTGACCAGTTCCTTATGTTAAGTAGTCGTATAAGTTAGTAGTAACAAAACTATTTCCAAACTAACCTCCAAATGACACAAATGTCAAATATAACATTAGTTCGACTTTTCGAATGTTTCCCGATGCATTCCTTTTTACTACCTAACTTTATAACGCTCTGACGTGGTCTTACAAATTCAGGTGTAATCTCCGAAAGTGTATCGGATTGACTTCAAATTTTCAGTTCATCAGATTCACTTAAATATATGTACATTTCGAAAATTAAAAAAAAAAAATTTTTTAAAACTCTAACTGCGTATAACCCCTTAAGTGCAACAAATTGTTCTGCATTCGGCTAGAGATTATATTTATTTTTATATTAGTTTCATTGTTCAACGTAAAACTGTAGGATAATATTTTGTGCCATTTTTAATATTATTTTATTTGGTATAGTTTATTTTCTAGTTATAAAATACTATTAAATTGATATTTATTTTGTACAAGAATTATACGTCTAATGAACAAGAACTTGTATAGAATGAAGTACAGAAAAGATAAAAACAGAGCAATGAAATAATCTATAACTAGTGATGCATGGCAACGTGCCTTGAGGTAAATTGCTGGAGACGTACCAGTAAAGTAATTTATATTTTTTCAAAAATAGAGAATTTTTTTGAAATTTTCGATCTTTAACATTTTTATAATTTTCAAGTTTCATGAAAATTTTGAATCTTTTTGAAAGCGATCGAGCTCTGTGTGGCTGTTTCAGAGACGAAATCTTTAACGGCTAAACATTAAAAATTTTCCTATAAAATGTAAACAAAATTTGTACATATTATTAAAATCGCTATAAAATATCTGATAATTTGGTGTGTATGTGCCTACAGATCATTTTTGAGCGCCAAATGGAATTTTTTATTGAATGCCCGAAACCGCTAGACCTGCGTTTTCAAAAACTTAATAAATTATTCACCTCAATATAATTGGTCATTTTCAATATATTGCGATTACTATAACCTACTCTACTGGAAGTTAATAACATAATTGTCAATTATCGCTGTAAAATTCAACTAAAATTCGTAACGCTGGAAAATCAGCAAAGTGGAAGAACCAGAAGGTCTACGTGCATCAGTTTAGTTGCGTTTTGCATCTGAATAATAAAAATATAAAATAGTTGTGATTTATCATGTAGAGCAATTTGCTACGCGCATCGGTTGCTATTAAAGTAACGAACTAATTTCTAGTCTTCAGATTACATAATTGCGTTTCAACGCCATAAATTCAGCTCATTTCTCGCGCAAGTGAAGCATGGCGCCTCGCACGTATTATCCCATAAAGGAACTTCATTTACTACATTCTTAGTATTATTCATAATAAGACAAATATATTACTAACCGTCTGCACCAACAAAAATATATTAGTTTTACTTCAACTTTATTAGAGTATAAGAAATACATAAATTCCGCGTGCACACAATCAATTATAATCATTTATATGCATGTATGTAACATACGTGTAATAATGTATTAATATAGATATTATATGTATAAATTTCTCAACATATATGCGTAATTGAATTATCTTTTTTTATCATATTTTTAACAGCAATCAGAACCTTACGTCTTATATACTGTAGGACTGAATTTTCTCCTTACATAGTATTTTTAAATGTTAATAATTGGAAACAAATTCAAAATCTATAAATCCCAAGTGATAATTGACATCGCAACTGCTTGATATCAGGGTTGTTCGTGACGGGGATTGAATCCGCAACACGCCTGATTGCAAACCTACACGCTAACCCCTCCGCCACAAGAACCCCTAAATCAATTAAGTTTCACATTATTATCAATAATGTGAAACTTAAATACATACTACCAAATAAAGAAAATGTTCGTTACAAGCGATCACATACACCGAGAACACCGTGTTAATATCTAATTAAAAACAGCTTCTGCGGTGCGAGTTTATAGATTATCTACTATTTAAGAAAATCTATCAATGTGTCACATAAATTCATAGACGTCATTATGTGTTGTTTAATCAACGTTAACCTATAATGGTTAACTTTTAATGGTCTACTTTTAACCAACATCCTAGCAGATACTTATGAGATATGCGAGATCTTCAGTTCTGTTCTGTTGCAGTCTATCTAGCAAAGTAAATATTGATATTGGTATCAGCAACTATAATAATGAAATAGCATCGGAATAATTAAATGCATTTGAATAAAGTGACATCCGCGGATTAGTGGTTATAGCTATAGGATTTCAATCAGAAGTCCCAGAATTCATACCAAACTCGGGCATCCTGAAGTGAAGCAGTAGTGACATCGGTTTTTACTAGGAAATATAGATAGATTTATGTAAAAGTTAAAAAAAGCCATTGCCCGGCAAAGCTGCATCAATGAAAAATACATCAGTAAAACAGTAATTGTAATAATAAAATTAATTACATAGAGACGGAACAACTGTTTGGGTTAACATCTATATAAACAGACATTATTAGTTAAGTAAATTTTCATTATTGCTCATAAGACACGCTGTTCAATTTTTTTTATTGTTCTGAACAGCAATCAGGACTTAAAATTCCTGTAAGTCGTTGGTCAAATTTGGTTATGGCAACTATGTTGGATATGGCAACCCAAACAGTCGTCTTACCTCTGCATGATCAATTTTATTATTACAAATTCTATAAAAGGGCGAATATTTTATTGATGCAACAATGCCGTTTGAAGACTATTTTCACTCAGAAACATATTGCTATCTATATTTCCAAGTTCCTCAAAAGGGGTCGAACACGGAACTTCTGATTCAGAACCAATCGCTCTAGCCACTTACCCACAACTGAACCCGAGCTGTTCAAATAACATTTTTTTTATTTTATTATTTAATAGACAATCAGAAGACAATGTTTCTATTAGCCTATGTGATAAGTTATGTTCAATTAACATGAAAAACATTAACAAGAAAAACTGAACAAACAGCAAATCATTTTTTTTTCTCTTTACTTTTCTTCATAATATTTAGCATGACATAAGTTTGAGTGTATTAATAAACTCGAAAAAGATAATTATAAACATATAATGTAACTAGTGCTGAAACTTCCCATAACGTAACAAAATATTTGGAGGAATATTAAATGTTTTCAAATAGATTATTATAAATACTGTAGCATTGTCTAACATTTAGGAAAATTATAGAAACTGTTGAAGTTGAAATTAATAATTTGAAATATATGAGTGAACTTTAAGAAAAAAAAACAAAAGTAACTGTTTCGTCAACAAAAGCAGAAAATTTTTTATCATTCAAATCGGAGTCTTAGTTCTCTTAAAAACTGCAATTTTTTACTTATTTAGCTCTGTATCTCCGAGATGGCTGGAGGAAATGGAGGATAGGAATCGAACGTTTTCTGAACCATTCAAATCAGTTGATCCGTGTGCCTAAAAACGTGGACGAATAATTGCGGGCACATAAAACACACACACACATCCGTTTTTTCTAACTATAAGGTATGCTAAAATGTTCAGAAACCTTCAAAACGTGAAGATATCCAAAAATTTTCAATTTCAATTTTTGGACAATAACTTATTGTAGGGGATGTTAAAAATACAGCTGCTTACCATTTGTTCATGCACCAGAAGCATTAGGAAATAGCATATTTATAACATAGACTTATATAAAATAGTCTTCGTTGATAAATGCAATATATGCTTATATCTAAGCTCAATTAATTGAACGGGATTAACTTTTCCTAGTTTAATTACATTTTTTATTAAACCGAATTTTGAAAGATTAGAAAATTCTAATTGTACAATCAGAACCTAAGTAAATAATCCGACATCTTTTTATTTGACAACACTAGGCATTCAATTAAATAGCATCAACTTCAACTACAAGAACGTAAAAAGTGTCAAAATTTCAGTTAACTTTTGCAAGAGTAATCACATATATACTATCGGAAATCAAACACTTTTCCGATTATAAAATATTTATTCATTTATGCCGTGATAAATTTCATAAATTTATCTGAACCAAAACTTTACATAGTTCAAAACAAATGATCCAACAAAAATCCATGTCATTTATTATTTTTGTCTCGCTTACTAAAATTGACGCGACCTGCCAATCTCCCACATATTCCCCCTCCCAGTGACGTTGAATTTTTGTCTCGCTTACTAAAATTGACGCGACCTGCCAATCTCCCACAATACAATTTAAAAAAAAAAAATTATAAGAAAATATTAAATTATTCAAAGATCAAGAAGAAAGTGCTGGCAATACACGGCAGTGAGACGAAAAAGGAACATTCAAAAACGACGCACATGTTTAGGTAGAGAAAAGCATTGAGGGAGATTATTGAAATTTTCCGCTTGCAGTCGCTCGTAGTGGACGTCCGCGTCGCAGCATCTCGCGCATATCTCGTGTGTTCACGCGGCGGTCGCGCACAGTCCAGAATTCTCTAGTAACGGATGATAACACGGAAATTACCATTATCATTTCATCTCACGCTCGATTTACCCGACCGGCTGCAAACTATAACACAAAGTGATAACGGTACTGAAAACACGGTGTGAACAACAAACACAATTTATGTGATCTCAAGGTCCTTCTTTACGCGGAATACACAACTGTACGATCAACATCCTTCCACTAACTAGGCTGCTTTTGATAAAATACCAGAATTTTTAATTTTTATTTATCGTTTGATGTCTAACGAGTAACATAGTAAATCTTGTTAGAGTAATTAAAGTTTGTGCAATTTTAATAGATAACACAAGTTCACAAAAAAGTCCTAAAAAAAGAATTACTAGATCAGGGATTTTGTCGTTTTTTTATTTTTTGCCATTTAACCCCCAAGTTTTTCAGATTCGTGTTCAGCGGTAAAAACTACATTAGAAAACATATGCCGCATTACCCAATACAGACATTTTTTTGTGGACTTATATAATTAATGAAAGATTGTCAGAATAATTTAGTTACAAATTTTTGCCCCTATATACATTTTACAAATAAATCAATTAGATTTTGAAATGAGTTGATATGGCAACACATGTTATGTAGAGTAGAGCGGGGCTTAAAGCTCCGTAAGTAAAAAGGTCCACCATCAATATTTAAAAAACGAGTGAAGTTAGAATTTTTTTATCAACAATATTTGAAAGTAGAGGAAAAAAGATATAAAACCAGCCATTGCCTTAAATCCAACAACGGCACTATCTGGAGATGGACAGCCATGTTTAAAAATCTCTATCAAAAGCATCTCCTTTTGTTGTTAGGTTTTTTGGTTGTGAGCACTCTGGTTTAGTTTACGAGACCTTAATATAATTTTTAAGTGTACTTTATTTGTTTTTATGATATGTATTGTTAATTTTAAGTTAGATTCAAAAGATGTTATTATATAACCCCTATAATAAACTTCATTAGGGCGGGGTAAAGATAACTACTAAACCTTTAACCTATCAAAATAAAAATGTAATGCAGTAAAAATGCAATTTTACAGGAAATAAATTAATTGTTACTATATTTCTGATAACTATTTCTGACAAAATAACAGATCAAGGTTATATACAGTGTTATCTTTGCCAAAAATGAAATTTATACTTTGCATTGGCTGAATATTGTAGCTATTATTTCGTAAAATCACTTTAGAATTAAAAATGAGACATTGGATCTGTTGCACCCCTGGCCATCTTATTTTACCACGCCTATGGGGTGGTAAATTTTACGACAGGTGATAAATTTTAGAAAAATAGTAAAAATCACATTTTTATTATTATTAGGAATTACTGGAAATTTTACTGAATATGATTCGATAGTTGTTTATTTTCGGTTTAGGTAGTATAATTACTTAAAATCAAATTTGACCTTTATGCCCCTACTTTGTTATATTTTATATTTTTCATAAATATTTTCGTATTACAAATTCAGTTATTTATTAAGCAGTATTTTATTGATAAAATAATATGTCATTTACATAAGAAGCACGAAAAACCTTATACTCTTTTTCTGGGTATTATTTAATTAAGTTGCTTCAAAAAGTTGGAATATAAGAAAAAAATCAAGCATGCAATTCGAGAACGATGTGCTATAATATGATGGTAAAAACAAAATAAATACATTTTCATTGGACCAAATTACGCATTGAACATGATTCGTGATCTCCGCACATTCTTTGAAATCATGCAAAAGTGATTACCGCTTCGCGTCCGATAATTAAGGATCGGGCTTTCGAGTTTGGACTAATACATAACGCCTTTGGCCGAATGAAAATTGCAGGGTTCTGCCATCGAACAGTTTCACGTTTCACATATCTGATCAGAGGCACTTTTGATTTCTTTTTGGGAGAGACTTTGCAGGATTTCTTAATATTTGCAAGACAATGTACAAGATCATCAAAATTGCTAATTTTTTAAAAAATACTTTGGACTGAAAAATCGTATGCTATTACTTTGCATTATTATAATATACCCTGAAAATAGTAATTTGT
>NW_020538040.1:45167503-45243253 GCF_003426905.1 Ctenocephalides felis | reverse complement strand
TTCTTAAGATTCTGCGATACATCACCTTACATACTTTGTAACAAATAATTAACTCTAACCTATAAAATGGTAATAATTTAACGGTAGCTCTATTATAATAAATAAGCTCAATCTAACAAAAAAATATAGCTTTAAATCTCAATATAACTCCACACTCGTAATAAAACATATACATATAAAAAACGAATCCATGACCATATATTATAAGCTTATAATATTGTTATTTATACTGCACAAAAACTGCACTAAGCAATTAAGCTTAAGAAAATTAACAGGTGGCAGGAAATGAAAAACACCAGCAATCATTGGTCTAACGTAAATAACGTTTGCAATTAGTTAACGAGATATAATAGAATATAAATCATTGTTTTTAGAGTATATTGTATATTCAATATTATTATGTTATTGTAGAATCGTGGTGCACGAAAAATAGGCCAATTATCGAATAAAATAGCTATGTTATGTGACCAGTTCCTTATGTTAAGTAGTCGTATAAGTTAGTAGTAACAAAACTACTTCCAAACTAACCTCCAAATGACACAAATGTCAAATATAACATTAGTTCGACTTTTCGAATGTTTCCCGATGCATTCCTTTTTACTACCTAACTTTATAACGCTCTGACGTGGCCTTACAAATTCAGGTGTAATCTCCGAAAGTGTATTGGATTGACTTCAAATTTTCAGAGAATATACTTAAATATATGTACATTTCGGAAATTAAAAAAATTTTTTTTTTTGAAAATTCTAACTGCGTATAACCCCTTAAGTGCAACAAATTGTTCTGCATTCGGCCAGAGTTTATATTTATTTTTATATTAGTTTCATTGTTCAACGAAAAACTGTAGGATAATATTTTGTGCCATTTTTAATATTATTTTATTTGGTATAGTTTATTTTCTAGTTATAAAATACTATTAAATTGATATTTATTTTGTGAAAGAATTATACGTCTAATGAACAAGAACTTGTATAGAATAAAGTACAGAAAAGTTAAAAACAGAGCAATGAAAGAATCTATAACTAGTGATGCATGGCAACGTGCCTTGAGGTAAATTGCTGGAGACGTACCAGTAAAGTAATTTATATTTTTTCAAAAATAGAGAATTTTTTTGAAATTTTCGATCTTTAACATTTTTATAATTTTCAAGTTTCATGAAAATTTTGAATCTTTTTGAAAGCGATCGAGCTCTGTGTGGCTGTTTCAGAGACGAAATCTTAACGGCCAAACATCAAAAATTTTCCTATAAAAATGTAAACAAAATTATTAAAATCGCTATAAAATATCTGATAATTTGGTGTGTATGTGCCAACAGATCATATTTTGAGTGCCAAATGGAATTTTTTATTGAATGTCCGAAACCGCTAGACCTGCGTTTTCAAAATTTAATAAATTATTCACCTCAATATAATTGGTCATTTTCAATATTTTGCGATTACTATAACCTACTCTACTGGAAGTTAATAACATAATTGTCAATTATCGCGGTGAAATTCAACTAAAATTCGTAACGCTGGAAAATCAGCAAAGTGGAAGAACCAGAAGGTCTACGTGCATCAGTTTAGTTGCGTTTTGCATCTGAATAATAAAAATATAAAATAGTTGTGTGATTTATCATGTAGAGCAATTTGCTACGCGCATCGGTTGCTATTAAAGTAACGAACTAATTTCTAGTCTTCAGATTACATAATTGCGTTTCAACGCCATAAATTCAGCTCATTTCTCGCGCAAGTGAAGCATGGCGCCTCGCACGTATTATCCCATAAAGGAACTTCATTTACTACATTCTTAGTATTATTCATAATAAGACAAATATATTACTAACCGTCTGCACCAACAAAAATATATTAGTTTTACTTCAACTTTATTAGAGTATAAGAAATACATAAATTCCGCGTGCACACAATCAATTATAATCATTTATATGCATGTATGTAACATACGTGTAATAATGTATTAATATAGATATTATATGTATAAATTTCTCAACATATATGCGTAATTGAATTATCTTTTTTTTATCATATTTTTAACAGCAATCAGAACCTTACGTCTTATAAATTGTAGGACTGAATTTTCTTCTTACATAGTATTTTTAAATGTTAATAATTGGAAACAAATTCAAAATCTATAAATCCCAAGTGATAATTGACATCGCAACTGCTTGATATCAGGGTTGTACGTAACGGGGATTGAATCCGCAACCCGCCTGATTGCAAACCTACACGCTAACCCCTCCGCCACAAGAGCCCCTAAATTAATTAGGTTTCACATTATTATCAATAATGTGAAATTTATATACATACTAAGAAATAAAAAAAAAGTTCGTTACAAGCGATCAAATATACCGAGAGCACCGTGTTAATAACTAATAAAGAAACAGCTTCTGCGGTGTGAGTTAATAGATTATCTACTATTTAAGAAAATCTATCAATGTGTCACATAAATTTATTATGTGTTGTATAATCAACGCTAACCATTATAATCTACTTTTAACCAACATCCTAGCAGATACTTATGAGATATGCGAGATCTTCAATTCTCTTCTGTTGCAGTCTATCTAGCAAAGTGAATATTGATATTGGTTTCAGCAACTATATAATGAAATAGCATCGGAACAATTAAATGCATTTAAATAAAGTGATATCCGTGGATTAGTGGTTATAGCTATGGGATTTCAATTAGAAGTCCCAGGTTTCATACCCGAGTCGGGAACCTGAAATCAAGCAGTAGTGACATCGGTTTTTACTAGGAAATATAGATAGAGGTATGTAGAAGTTAAAAAAGCCATTGCCCGGCAAAGCTCTATCAATGAAAAATTCATCAGTAAAACAGTAATTGTAATAATAAAATTAATTACATAGAGACGGGACAATCTAGAAAACAGACGTTATTAGTTAAGTAAATTATCATTACTGATCATAAGCCTAGATGTTCAATTTTTTTTTTCATTGTTCTGAACAGCAATCAGAACTTATGATTCTTATGAGTCGTTGGGCTAATTTGACTTAATACTTCGTTGGATTTACAGATGGCAACCCAAACAGTTGTCATCTCTGTATCATCAATTTTATTATTACAAACTCTATAAAAGGGCGAATATTTTATTGATGCAGCAATGCCGTATGAGAACTATTTTCACTTAAAACATATTGCTATAAATATTTACAAGTAAAAACGGATGTCACTACTGCTTGACATCAGGATCTTCGAAGCGGGATCGAATACGGGACCTCTGATTCAAATCCACTAGTTAGCCACTTTGTGGGTAAAGCCCCCCGGTTGTTCAAATAACACGAAAAAAATGTGACATAGAAATACGCAAATCATTTCTTTTCTCTTTACATCTAGTAAATCATCATAATATTCTGCATGATCTATAGTTTGAGTGTAGTAATATCTAGTCCTAAATAATGATAAGACCCAAATCATATCTTTTTGTACAAAAAATTATTTAACCAATAATATAACTTCTTTAACCATCAATAACTCAGCATATAATTTTTCGCAAGTATCAAAGTTTCTTGGTATTCATATTAATAATAATTTAAAGTGATCACATCTCACTATCACCAACTTTATCTAGAACATGTTTCATGTTGCGCACCCTAAACTCCAAATTTGGTTTAAATTGCTTACTTTCAGTTTATTATAGCAACTTTTATTCTCACGTTTCATACGGCATCCAATTCTGGGGTTTTTCAAACCCGGAACTAATTAAAATATTTAAGCTTCAGAAAAGAGCTATTCGAATAATTTTTTCCTTGCACGGTAAAGCCTCCTGTAGACCCATATTTAAAAAACACAGTATTCTAACTGTCCCATGCATTTTTCTGTTGGTAACTGCTGGAATTTCATCAAAAAGAATTCGAAACTTTTTGATATGGCTTCGTCCTCCTCAAACTATAACACTAGACACAAACCTATTAAGGCGCGCACATATAAATTATCCAGCTCTTTCAATACGATCGACGGTTTAGGTATTCAGCTTATGAATAAACTTCCAGTCAATATCCGAAAATTAGAAGGCAAAAAATTTCATGCTTCCCTACTTAAACTTTCTAAAGAATTAGCTTTTTATGGCGTTATTGAACTTTCTCAATTTGATTTCAATAACTATTTTCTTGCATAATCCTTATTCTTTATCTAGGTAGTCTGATCATTTGATCGCCTGTACAACCATGTTTTTGTTAATTTATTAATTTAAATTTTTACGGACTTAAATGAATATAACTTTCAACCCCAAGCAAGAATCTTGAACTTGGCTGGTGGTCTAATAGACTTTAATATAATGAACTTGATGATGAACATTGTATTTAATGTTTGAATGCTTTTTTTCAGCTTTTTTTTCAGAAGCGGAATTCGTGCAGCTACTATGATCTTTATAAAATTACTATCTTTCTAATATTAATTATAAATAAGCATGACAAGAGCCTGAAATAATATCTATTATTATTGATTACGGCTTGCTTATGAATAAATAAATGAACAAATAAATAAATAATAAAACCGTAAGCAGATACTTAAAAACTAATGTAAAAATACAGTTGCTTATCATACATATAGCAGAAGCTTTGGGGAATAACATATTTAGCACAGTCATGTGTAATATATGTGCACAGATTTCGTTGAAAAATGCAATATGCTTCCTCATGTCCATGCTCTATTATTTTAAATTATACCCAGTTCAACTACATTTATGAGCAAACTGAATGTCAAACAGAACATATTTTAAATTACTAGAAAATTGTACAATGAGAACCTAAGCATCTCTTTATTTGACAATACAAGGCATTCAATTGAATAGCATCAAGTTCAACTACAAGAACCTAACACGTGCCAAAATTTCAGTTAACTTTCGCAAGAGTGTAATCGCATACATACAATTTCAAAGAAAAAAAATCATAAAGGAAGATCAATTTATTCAAAGATCAAGAAGAAAGTGCTTGCAATACACGGCAGTGAGACAAAGAAGGAACATTTAAAAAACAACGCACATGTTTAGGTAGAGAAAAGCATTGAGGGAGATAATTGAAATTTTCCGCTTGCAGTCGCTCGCAGTGGACGTCCGCGTCGCAGCATCTCGCGCATATCTCGTGTGTTCACGCGGCGGTCGCGCACAGTCCAGAATTCTCTAGTAACGGATGATAACACGGAAATTACCATTATCATTTCATCTCACGCTCGATTTACCCGACCGGCTGCAAACTATAACACAAAGTGATAACGGTACTGAAAACACGGTGTGAACAACAAACACAATTTATGTGATCTCAAGGTCCTTCTTTACGCAGAATACACAACTGTACGATCAACATCCTTACACTAACTAGGCTGCTTTGATGAAATACCAGAATTTTAAATTTTTATTTATCGTTCGATAATAAACGAGTAGCATAGCAGGTCGTATTAGAGTAATTAAAGTTTGTGCAAGTTTAATAGATAACACAAGTTCACAAAAAGCTCAAAAAAAAAAGAATTACTAGATCGGAGATTTTGTCGTTTCTTAGATTTTTTGTCATTTAACCCCCAATTTTTTCAGATTCGTATTCAGCGGTAAAAACTACATTAGAAAACATATGCCGCAATGTCCAATACAGACAATTTTTTTTCGTGGACTTGTGTTATTAATGAATAAAGATAGGTTTCCAAATGTGTTTGATATGGTATGGCATTGAAATGATATGGCAACAAATGTTATGTAAGATGCAGTGAGGCTTAGAGCTCCGTAAGTAAAACGAGTAAAATTAGAAATATTTTTCCAACAATATTTGAAAGTAAAGGAAAAAGGATGTGAAATCAGCCATTGCCTTAAATCAAACAATCTGGTTGTGAGCACTCTAGTTTACGAGACCTTAATATAATTTTTAGGTGTACTTTATTTGATTTGAAGATGTATTGTCTTAAAATGTGTTTAAATTTGATATGGCAACAAATGTTATGTAAGATGGAGCGGGGCTTAAAGCTCCGTAAGTAAAAAGGTCCACCACCAATATTTAAAAAACGTGTAAAGTTAGAAATATTTTACCAACAATGTTTGAAAGTAGAGGAAAAAAGATGTGAAATCAGCCATTGCCTTAAATCAAACAACGGCACTATCTGGATGAACAGCCATGTTTGAAAATCCATAACAAAAGTATCTCCTTTCGTTGTTAGTTTTTTGGTTGTGAGCACTGTTGTTAGTTAAGAGACCTTAAAATAATTTTAAAGTATACTTTAATTATTTTATAATAAGCATTATTAAGTTAGATTCAACAGACGTTTCTATATAACCCCTATAATAGATTTCATTTGGAAGGGGTAAAAATAACCTACTAAACCTTTACCCTGGTCAAAATAAAAATGTAAATTCAGTAAAAATGCAATTTTACAGGAAATAAATTAAAAGTTATTCTAAACAATGCTAATAAAGATTTCTGACAAAAGACCAGCTCAAGGTTATATACAGTGTTATCTTCGCCAGAAATGAAATTTATACTTTGCATTGGTTGAATATTGTACCAATTATTTTGTAAAATCACTTTAAAATTAAAATGAGACATTGGAACTGTTTGCCCCATAGCTATCTTATTTTACCACGTCTATGGGGTTTACGAGAGGTGACAAATTTTACAAAAATAGTAAAAATCATATTTCTATTATTAGGAATTACTGAAAATTTTACTGAATATAATTCTATATTTCTTTGTTTGAGATATGTTATGTGTTGTGATGTAGTTCATTTGGTTTAGGCAGTATAATTACATAAAATTAAATTCGACCTTTATTAGGGTGACCAAACGTCCCGGATAGGCCGGGACAGTCCCGATTTTCCGCCTTGCGTCCCGGCTTTCTCTGAAAGCAATATTTGTCCTGGTTTTAGGTGTTTTGTCCCGGATTGTCCCGGATTTTTAAAAATGTTTTTATTGCCAATATATTTTTAAATATATTTCAACTAAATTTGAACCGAAAAAATGTGCACATAAGTTACCAACACACACACCCCCGCCCCCCTCCCAACGCTCTCACACACATTCTAATCCGTGGCGGATTTCGTGCAAAAAATATGGTCACCTTACCTTTATGCCCCGCCCTACCCGATCTATAAGGTTTCGTATCGGTACTTTGTTATATTTTATATTTCTAATAAATATTTTCGTATTGCAAATTCAGTTATTTACTAAGCAGTATTTTATTGATAAAATAACATATCATTTGCATAAGAAGCACGAAAAACCTTATACTCTTTTTCTGGCTATTATTTAATTAAAGTTGCTTCAAAAAGTTGGCATATAAGAAAAAAATCAAGCATGCAATTCGAGAACGATGTGCTATAATATGATGGTAAAAACAAAATAAATACATTTTCATTGGACCAAATTACGCATTGAACATGATTCGTGATCTCCGCACATTCTTTGAACTCATGCAAAAGTGATTACCGCTTCGCGTCCGATAATTAAGATTCGGGGCTTTCGAGTTTGGACTAATACATAACGCCTTTGGCCGAATGAAAATTGCAGGGTTCTGCCATCGAACAGTTTCACGTTTCACATATCTGATCAGAGGCACTTTTGATTTCTTTTTGGGAGAGACTTTGCAGGATTTCTTAATATTTGCAAGACAATGTACAAGATCATCAAAATTGCTAATTTTTTAAAAATACTTTGGACTGAAAAATCGTATGCTATTACTTTGCATTATTATAATATACCCTGAAAATAGTAATTTGTTAAAAATGCGTTTTAAATTATAAAAAAAAATGTATTTTTTTACTCTGTTTTCTGTAAGAGCAGATAAGTCAAAAATGCGTTTCACATTATAAAAAAAAATTATTTGTAATTTTTTTACTCTGTTTTCTGTAAGAGCAGATAAGTCGATTTTGGATTATGTGGGATGAAGTACTAAAATCGGGTGTTTTCAGGCAAAAAAATGAGTTTATAGACACTTGGGTGTAAAATTATAAAATATTTTTATAGACTTTATAATATACATTTTTATAAAATGTTTGGTTTCCGCAGGAATATGTGTATGTATTCTCTAAATTAAATAGCGTTATTAATCCAATTATTCACGTGTGTATTCATTAGTTTAAAATTAGAAGAATGTGCATTTCCAAGCGTTTTTAAGGGGGTATTCTAGTGTAGAAATTCAAAAAAATCGATTTTTTTATTTCATATTTTCAAAGTTTAACTATCTAAGAATATGGGCACGAGAAGGTTTTTGAAAATTTGAATTATTTACGGAGATATAGGCATTTTACTGACTCAGTCTCCATACTAGTTTGGTTTCACGCAAAAGTTTAAATGCGTTTTTCTCAGAACAGACTTTTTCAGTACTGTTGACACGATTTTTCGAGTTTTAATCGACCGATTCACTTGAAATGTTCAGAGAGTCTTGTTTATAGATCTATCTATAGCCCGAACTAGGATTATCCCCAAATTCCAATTTTTACTATTTTTAAAAAATTCGAGAAACTCAAAAAACAGTAAAAAGAACACTTTTTTTTACAATTTTCAATTTTTTTATTTTTTAGTTTTTGTTTTGTATTTTAATAATATTAATAAACAAGTGGTAAAAAAATGGATAGTAAAAACATTCAATGCTTTCTTTTACGACACTTTAAAAATGACCTACAATTCATCGCTCTACACTAGAATACCCCCTTCATCAAATTCATGTTTTCAAAAACTTTTGGAAAATTTTCATAAAACTAAACATGATGAAGACGTATCATATTAGGAGATAATATAGATCCCTGCAAACTTCGAAGATTTAGAAAAAATATTTAGTTTCATACGCATATTTCCAAAAATCCTAATTTTCATAAGTTCTACCATCTTTAATATTGTAGACAGAAGGACAAGTAACAGCAATTCACCTTAAAGCGCAATGCCATAGACCACTTGTTGGATTCCTATTGGTTTTGCTCCATAAATCTAAACAACATGATGAAAACACATTCTATTAGGAGATTATATATCGATCCTTGCAAACCATTTTCTCATCGCTTATTGTTGATAAACCGTACCATGCGGTTTCGTTTATATAAATCAATATAGTACTGTGGTTGCCCGTGTATCCGGATTGTTTTTATTAGTATCACGATGTTTGCTGAATAATGACTTCGATATACTATAACATTTAATTCACATATCAATTAAAACATGAAGTCAACAAATCTGTTTTCTTGTGCCAGTAAATATAATGTATTATATATTGGAAATATCGGTACTGGTTGACTATACCGATATATTCGTTCTATGTTCTATACTATTAGCTAATAAGGACAAATTGAAGAGATATTTGCAGTAAACATGCAATTGCAATAATACAATATATATCTTATGCGTTTTGCTGTTTGCGTTTGTATCTAAAACTACAATTATTATTTGCGAAAATTGCAGAGATGTGACAGGGATTCTGAATATTTTGAGAGGAAAATTTAGTTTTCAAGTAAAACCTTACCGGCATTGCTGCACTAGTTAAAAATGTATCAAATACTAGAAAATATCTAATAAAAAAAACTTAAACATAGATAGGGCAACCATTAGATTGCCTCTTAAGGGGCACAACTAGTGTGAAATTTTCAAAAAATCGAATTTTCAATTTTTCCATATTTCGATAGGTTATACCTTTAAAAATAACATACCAAAATTTTAAATCGATATCTTAAATAGTTTTCGAGTCACAGCCATTTAAAGAGTATATATATACATAGTATATAAATACAGTATAGCGATCATTTAATCTTTAAACGCGTTTTCCTCGAAACAGCATTTTCCGAATTTGCTGCAGCGATTACTCAAAACTAAATGATCCGATCACTATCACTTTTTTTACATGCTCTATGTATAGTTTTCCGTAAAATGAACTATCGATTTTTTGATCGAATCAACAATCGAATTTTGCCAGTCAAAAACGACCAAAATTTTGGGTAAAATTCGACTTTTTTTAAAAAAAACGCCGTCATTTTGTCAATTTTTGATTTTTTTTCATCATCGTAGTTCATTTTACAGACAATATTTTCTAGTTTAACGAGATTTTTTTTTTTATTTCATCCACGTAGAAAGCCGGAATCACTGCAGCAGTGTAGGGCCTTTTTTTGTCGCGCCATTGGAGATCGACGATAACTTAAAAAATATTTATTTTTTTTCTTCAAAAATATATATTCTTAAAACATGTATAAATATATTCCTAAAATTTTGAAATGATTAATAAAGTAGTTTTTGTAATATAAATTCCCAAAAATCACCTTTTTTTAGGCGGTTACACTAGTTGTGCCCCTTAAAGCAGAAATTAATGAGTATCATCACAACAGTTTTTACAACAAAAAAATTAAGAACATATTATGATTAGTATCAAATTTTGTTTGCAGGAAAACCATTGATAAAAATAAATGTTTTAATCGTCGTAAACTGTAATAGGTTGAGGTATTCTATTCTTATAAATAAATAATATACACAAATTATAATATTAGCATTATAGAAATAAAATGCATTGTAATGCTAATAAAAAGCATTTTTACCGAGAATAAATCGCACAAAACCACAGAACCATAAAGAAACTCTGATATGAAAATTGTTAAGCAGAACTCATCATATTTGATTTTATACTACCAACTATCATAGAAAAACGGAATAATGTTTCAATAATGTGTCCGATTAAAAAAACCTCAATTAACTACAATTTTTTAAATTTTTTCGTTTTCATTTTAACATTAAAGTTAACTATCCTAAGCATATATAAATATTTACATTTACATGCATAATAGCTACATATAATGTATGTAATCATTTGCATATATCGATCAATTAATTAATTAAATGCTCATTCAAAGTATTTTATGTTGTAATTAAATTAGAAATGAGTCATTCATATGCAGTTTACAATCGGTTATTAAGTTACATATAAATTTTTCTTATTTTAATATTAGACAAAACGTTTTCATATTTTTCATAAACACGCATAACAAATCAGTGAAAAAATTACGTACTTATTAAATACCCAAAAGAATAATTATGTTCGTTAGAAAATGCTGAAATGATCTCATGCAAAATTATTATTTCATCAACCGTATATGTGCCAGGATATGCATGATATCCCAACATTCACAGAGAGTGAAAATGGGCAAAGATCACGCGAAATTATGAGCCTCAAGTACAGATCGTATTTGAATAACGATCTCTTATAATATGAATTACTAAATAAACACATCGCTAGATACAGGGTACACCAATGTAATAAATACGTGGGTTACATAAGCAATTATGTATCTCCCTCGCTGTTTATGAATATTATTTTTAAGCATGAACCAATTATTTGAAACATGGGTTTCAAACATACTATATGTGAAGAAGTCATGATTCAAATGATTCTCTAAGTTTATTTAACACGCGAAAACTAAAAAAAAAAACTAGTTGGTGCATGGCATCGTGCCTTAAGGCAAATTGCAAAGATTTAATTTTTATTAAAAACTGTGAAAAGTTAGATTTTACGCGTCTTACGAATGAACATTAATACGGAACCCATAAAAATGTAAACAAAGTATACTTATTAAATTTTTTATAAAATATCTGATAATTTAATGTGCATATGTCTAATGATCATTTTTGACCACCAAATGGCTTTATTTACTTTTTCTTTCTTCAAAAATTTAATTAATTTTTCATTTTGTTTCATATAATAAAAATTTAATTAATTCTTCATTTTGTTAATACAAGTAAAATAATTTTTGTAAAATATCACAGTAAATGCACAAAAATAATGAAAACTAACCACAATAACTGAAAACAAGTTACAGTTTTGCCAAAGCTTTAGGGTTAATTTTAAAGCTCATATATTTTCTTAAATATAAAGGATCTCGTGAGGGGGCGTCTATTAATCCCATGATCTATTTTTTAAGGATTTTTGGACCCCCACCTCTTCCTTGATGATAGGTAGAGATATTCAAAATTACCCCCCCCCCCTTACCCCACCAAGCATTACGTGTAATTTTACTTACGAGAAAAAATATAAAAATTCTTGATTTTTTTTGAAAATGTCTTGCTTACTAAAAAACGGGTAAAAAATAAATACACGTGATATCTTACTATGCCTTATCTTACCCTTTCCTCCTTCATGTAATGTTTTTGTAAAACCCCCTAAAAACCTCACGTGATTAATGAACGTCCCCTAATAAACTAATAATGAATTTCAACATGTAAGCTTTTTGTAGTCCGGCCGGATATGACTCCAATCGGATATGACTCCAATCGGATATGACTCCAGTCGGATATGACTCCAGTCGGATATGACTAGAGTCGAATATGACTCCGAGTTTTTTTTTTCTCTCGACTCGACTCTGCGCGGTCGATTTTCTTAATTATTGAAGATGAGAAATTTCGTGTATTTTTACTTAAGAGAATTAGTTTTTCAATTTTTAATTTTTATTTTTTTTAAATGTTTTTCTAAATTTTAAAATTTCTAAAAAAAAAGTCAGGTAAAAAATAAATCCTTCACATGATATTTCGTAATTTTGGTAAAAACCCCCCCTCCCCCTATAAACCTCTCGTGATTAATGGACGCCCCCTGATAGTTACAGTCAATAAGTCAATCATGACGATGTGTTCTGGGATACCGTGTATATATGAGAACGAATAATAATAAAAAAGTGAAATCAATTATAATTTTATTAAAGAAATACTACTAAAAATCTTAATAAAATACAGATATACAAGTAAAAAAGGCAAGATATGATGCTGACTGAATAATTGGTAATTCGATAAAATAATCATTGTCTATTAATAAGATAACTCTATTATAGTGCTTATAATGAAATTACGCAACCTGTTGATTAAATTTTAATTACAAGCAATTATACGCAATTATTATTGGTCGTAATAAGAATATAGACCAAAAGGAATGTTTGAATTTCTTAGCAGGAAGTTATGGCTAATTTAATGTTTCCTCTATAAAGCTATAAATCAACATAATGCTTCGCACGGCTTCGCAAATTCGCTCGTAGGACGATGCCATGGCAGATACGATTCCATGAGAAAATGATTTTATTATTATTAAATTATCAAAACTCCGGAAAAAATTCAAATGTATTTTAAGAGATTTCCTGGGCCATCAAAAATAAATATTCTTTTGAGCAGGATGAGAGACGTTAATTGAGAAGCTGCCGGGGCAATGTTCAAGAGATCTCGAATCATTGCGATAATAGATACTATAAATTAAATTGTTGGAAATTGATTATAACTATCATGTCTTTATATGGCAGGTATATTTTGAATTAACTGCGGATGCTGTGCAATATATATATATATATATATATATATATATATATATATGTATATATACATGTAGGATAAAAGCGCATAACAGCCAATTTATGTAAAACAAATTATCCATGAAGTAATAAAAAAATAATTATAAAAGCTGCCAACAATAAATGTGCCAAATATCGCAAATGTGTGGAAACGTTAAACTTTTGTAAAATAATTTATAATAAAATATTTATTAGTAATAAAAACCTCCATTTAAAAAATCATTTGCATTTCTTCTCATTTTAGCAGGATTTTATTTTGTTGCTTTAGGATGTTTTCTGAGTTGTGATAAAGTCAAGCAAGATTAACAAGTCTCAATTTTTAGCGTTTTTAATAAACATTGATTAAATTTTCATAATTTTTTTTTCGATTTTCCATTATTTATTTATTTATTTATTTATTTATACGCCAATCGGCTTTATACAGTTTTATAATATAGTTTGCTAATTCATAACTATTATGAATGAAAAATTTTGGGTAATATCTAAAGACATTTTATCTTTAGTGAACAACCTAATATACTATTTTATTTTATCTCCAGCAGACACCATTAGATACAGAAAGCATATTCGGAATACATTCGAATCTTTCTTTTATGTCGATGTGCCATATGGCAGAAATATCATTTTTGCAAAGTATGAAAATTTTTAAATAAAAATTTCTGCTGTAAACCGTCTTAGTTTGAATTTACATGTTGGAACATGTATGATGCCTAAACTCCAAATTATTGCTCCACACATGGTAAGCTGATGAACTGAACTAATTAATATGTTTTGCAACAATAGTGTCTTTTTGTCAATAATTATGGTATAAGGCAAAAACAAAGACTCAAAAAAGTTGAACATTTAAAAAAGTTTTCGCATTCCTTATTCTAGAAATAAACCACAAATAGATCTATCGAAGACGACTGAAAATTATTGAATTCTGCATCCAATTAGTTTCCACGAAACTGTCACAAAACTCCATGATTTTTTGCGTGTGTGCCATAATAATTATTTAATCAGGCATAAAAATTATCTTTTTTTTTCTATGGTACATTTTCTAGTTATGCTTATGCTTGTTCTGTGAAATAAATCTGCAATAGGTGTGTTCAAAAAATGTGGAATATTTCATGTTTCGCAATCAGCGTTTATTCAATTATCGTTTTTCTAATTATTATTGTGCTGGTGCACGTGTTACGAATATAAGTTCACTATTTCAACTGCATAGCTCATTTTGCTAAACAATAAGAAATGTTTTTTTGATATATTGAAAAGTGTTGGCAGTTATATGTATTGATCGGTAAATAAAAACTGAATAATCTAGTATGTGCTTGACACTGATGACACAGGCCAAATCTCTCGATCGTCAAAAGTTTTAGACAAATATTCTTTCAGAAGTATTTTAAAACAATTTTTTATGTAATGTTTCTTATGCACAAGTTAGAAAAACACTGATTTAAATCATTTATAGTCGTGAATCCGCTTTACTTTGTTTGTATTTATGTAGCTCGAAAGGAGTTAGTTGTGAAACGGCATTAAACAATTTTAATTAAAGTTAATTGAATGTATAATATAGTGAGTTTTTATTCATTTGCATTCTTCTTATCTTTGTTTGCTGAGTGGCTGATATACGTATACTATATGTAATAGGTTCGTACTCTCGGTTGTGATAAAATATCAAGCTGTGCAGTAGCTTTATGAAAACAACATGCAACAAAAGGGACAAGATGAATACAAAAAAGTATGAAATCACATTGTTGTTTATATATATTACGATATCATATTTTCAAATATACACAGATAACCGATCCGCTGAAGATCTTTGAAAATGACCGCACAACGACCCCCCAAATGGACAATTTGCATTGAAGAAGAATAAATCGAAATATTCAAACATTATATTATGGACTCTTTACTGTCTCTGTGCTCTTTTGTACTCGATCGAATCGAATAGTTTAGGTTTTCATAGAATTTATGCATATATACGAGATCAACAATTTATTTTATTTGCTTAGAGATCACGTTTCAAATACATTTTACCAATTTTTAACTTATCCTTCGAATACATATTAGATGCATATAGAGTGAAAATTATTTCAATGTGAGTTTCTTCCTCAATTCGACGTTAAACTTATTTGTGGTAACAACAACTCCTAGGATGTGGGCGGAAATGATAAGTCTCTTAACTAAATTGTCCGAAGGAAATATTAATATTGTTTACTCGTAATTTGTGACTTTCAAAGTTGTTTCACTTCCAAAAGTAATGAGGAAGACCTTAGATTTGCAATATGTATTGATGGTCTCCATTTTGAATTTTATGAACAATTTTATTATAGTGTAGAACGTGTACGATTTTTGTATTATTTAAAGTGGAATGGAAATAACATAGTTGTAACTAGTATAATGATAACACTATTAGAAAAAAATAGGTAAAACACGTATTTTATTATTAACTGGTCACACTAAAAATACAAATCATGTATTAAGAGGAGCTGAAGCCTCATTGCAACAAGGGTAAGGAGTGACAGGCTTTTTTTTTCAATATGATCTTAAACGATATTAAAATATTTTTCTGTCTCAATTGGACATATAAACCATTCTGCATAATATTGTCATAGCTACTGTCTCGCAGGCCTACGCAATATACAGAACTGTGCAGGTCTGTCATTTTTTAAAAAATTCGGTTTGCTTTATTATGGTCGTTCTAATTTTAAATTTTATATATCCTAAATTATTTTAAATTTATCCATCTTTAATAATGTATAACAATTTTAATGATTGCTAAATTGCTTAAACAGTTATCTTGATTAATGTAAAAAAACGTCTGATCGCACATCAAATACATAGCTTTTCGACAATAAAACCGATTTGGACTTATGGCGTAGAGTTGTGGGGCTGCGCCAGTAAATCAAGAAATTTATCTATACAAAGGAAACAATCTAAAATTTTAAGGTGTATTGCAAATGCACCTTGGTATGTCAGCAACTGAATACTACATAATGATCTAAGAATCGATACTGTCAATCAAGACAATAGCTTATAGAAATTCTTTTTCCGATTGTTATTTAAATATTGTAAAAAAATACATAGCTTTTACACAGTTCGTTACTATGATCTCATACAAAGATAAACCCGTAATATAGCATTAGCATTATTAAAAAGGAAATTCAGAAATATTGAGCAACTATGTACTGCGCTGAATCATGAAGTAATTGATGTCTTTTACTACAAACCTGTGGAAAAAAATACCGTAAATTTTTAGCAATACGAGTTGAATTCATTATCCTGATTGATGATTTCTTAAATAGACATAATAGATAAAAAACTTGATTGAATTAAATCAAATAAATTGATTGATTGAATTAAATAAGATTTTTATATGAAAAACATGTCTCACAAAATGCTGAAACGTACACATTCAAATACACATGGGAAGGCAATAAATTAATCTTCAAATTCCATGTAGTAGACGTATGTATTGATGATAAATCAATTAAGCTAAAACTGTTCTCAAATTTTTATCGCAAATAATTCGCATTTAATAGCACATCGATTACAATAACGTAAGTTGTGTTGTATATTGCAAAACCGTCGATTGTGCTCGACCGGCAATCTCGACTGTCGACGAATAATATCTATTAAAAGCATCGGTTGTTGAGTTATATTGCTTCTATCATCAGTAATCGCGGATATACCCATGAAATTGCTGGCAGATTATTAAATATTTAACATCGTAACCAAAGCAACGGTCGCCACGCTCACATGGGGCGACGTCTCTCAATATTATAGGAATAGGTACGATAAAAAGAACGATCACACAGGTTGATTTTTTTAAAGAGACCCATTTCCTACATAATGTAACCATTGTTTTGTGGTAATCTTGATATTCAAGTATATAACAAGTGTGCAATCATACTTATAAATAAAAGTATATCATTTATATTTCACTCTCTCTAGAAATAAATAATTATTAAAATTTGGTAGTCCTAAACTGAAGTATTTAGTTTTAACGTCTGAGAATTCTTCTCAAGATCTGTCCTTCTCAATGTTGAACGCCAAAATATGACTTTTTAATAAGAAAGAGTACTCAAGTAAGTATGTACATATGTAGAATACTGGGTACAGTTGTGACAGACTACGGTAGTGACAGCCGTCATAACAGCTAAATTATACTGATTTTGAGATAGGGTCCAAATACTCCAAAGACTCCAAAGAGAGAAAGATGAAGTATGTTTGTTCGAACAAGTTCACATTATTGCTTTCAATCAGGGCCCTACATTAACATAAGCTGAAGAACCCATTGTTTTTGAAAAGTCATAAGTTGGTTTTCAATCATGTTCGACTTCTTTTAATGTTCGGCTTCTTTTAATAATAACTGATATTGGATATAAATATAGCACGTTTGTTATTTTGCTGTAAGTTGAACATTAGTAGTTATTCACCAGCAATTAGTTTTTGCTTCGATAATTCAGCTCAATGTCAGTCATAAAGATGATTCGTTTTCAAAAGTGCGTTGGGCACGGTTGTGACAAATTTTGTAGGTACGGTTATTTTTTTTTTTAACTATTTTTTGAACAGCAATCAGAACCTTACGTCCTATGAGCTGTTGGGCTGAAACTTTTCCTTACTTCGTATTTTTTAGATGGTAACCCAATAGTTAATCCATCCATATTTGATGATTTTTGTTATCAGAATTGGTCTAATAGGGCTGACATTTTATTGGTGCAGCAATGCCGGGTTAGGGCTATTTTCACTTGGAAACATATTGCTATCTATATTTTCAAGTGAAAATCGTTGTCACTGCTGCCTGACAACAGGCTGCTCGAAGTGGGTATCGAACCCGGGACCTCTGAAACAAGTCCCGTCGCTCTTAACCGGTACGGTTGTGACATGTATTTTTTGCTCTTTTCGGGTGAAGATTAAACAGGTAAAAAAATCAAACTCAACTAAGACAAAATACGAAAGACCAAGGGAAAAAAATGGAATACAAGAAAAAAAAATCGCAAACCTTTTTGTTAACTTTGTTCAAAAAATTATGCTTTGTTATATATTGTTATATTTTATTCATAAGCTCTGTTTAAATGTTTATGTTGTGCTGTGTTACATAGCATTATTATTAACGACAATAAAAGCCTTTTATTTTATTTTTACGCACGTCATAACCCTCTTGGGGTTGTGAACGGTTGTGACACTGAAGTACAGTTTTTCAGTATTTTTGCGTAGACAAATGTTCAAATTACCATTTAATTTACTCTTCTTCTACCTAACTGGTATATTAACAAAATTATTGCTGATCAAAAAGATGACAGAACCGTATCCAGCCTTCCCTTCTTGAAATTTGTAGAATTATTTCTCTAGATGATGCGGCAGGAATTACTGTTGAAACATTATATAACACAGCACATGTACACACAGATATATAATTGAATAATTAAATAATACATTTATATGTGGGTATGCGTGTGCAGTAATTTCATTCTGGTCCAGAATCTATGCAAAACATTGCATTCAACTAATTCCTGTGAAATGTTAAATTGTTGCAGATTGTTTGTCTCATCATCTGAAACACTTTGTTGCCATTTGACCCAGAAAAAAGCTCACGTGATCGCGTTTATGTCCGTTTGCAAAAAGTTGGCGTCACGCGAAAAATAATGCATGACCACGCGCGCTCTTCTATGCGGTGCTAACAGTACGTCGAGTGGAGCCGCTGTCATCCACTATTTTACAATGTTGTTTATTAGGATCGCACAGCACAGCGTAATATATACTACGCGGCGTTACATCATCAAAGGAGGACTTGGAGAAAAGTTACTCAAAAGCACATTGGTGAAAGATTTATAGAACTTCAGTTTAGGTTAAAAGTCACTTTTAACCAAATGATATAACTTTCTACAGTAATCAAGTCGCGACAAATATTGCACTTTGTTTTTTTTTTTCTAAACTCCTAAAAATTCTAAAAATTTTAGGTATTAAGAATTTTTTGGGAATTTTGTAATAGCCCAAAAAAAGTTTTACTTACACATTCAGGAAAGTTAAGTTATCTAATCAAATTTTAATCGTTATCAAAAGTTATAAGTCTAATTCTAATAATCAAAATAATTCTTATCTGTTGGAACTTCCCGTACAATAATTAAACATTTTCAAAATGAAAATTCATCAATAAGTAATAACAATTGTTTTAAATATTTTAAAATAATTATTATAAACAAGCAAACAAACACCGTCGACACAAGCAATATGCTTATTGAATCACTCTAATCGGATGCGCTCAAAAACTTCTATTCTCTGCAATTTCTGCTACTCATCTATGAAACCACTGGACCTGCCTTCGCAAAAATATAATCAATTATTCACTCAATATGAATCGAATGTTTTCTAATCATTCTAATCGTTTTCTCTCAAAAACTGGTCATTTTTGCGCCTTTGCCAACAACTAATCAGCACCTCTCTCCGTCAATGCGAATCAAATATTTTCATTCGAATCGGTTAATACGTGCTCCCAAGATCTTTCACGAAAAATTGTATTCAACTATACGCTCACAACACATACACACACACATACGTACATCTATATTTTGTAAAGAATGCCAAAAAGTTCAGAAACCTCTCAAACGTAAGGATTTGCAAAATTTTCATTTTCGATTCTTTTTCGATTACTAGAACTTACTCTACGGGAAGTTAAGTGTAATAAAGTGCACTTTTAAGAAATAAAACCACAATAGCAATTAATTCAGAGTGATAAATATTGAAGCAAATTTCCACACACCTTATGTCGTCTTTAGTGACAACCGCATACAAAGGCTGACAGTAGGATATCGCCTATAGTCGACGCTCGTGGTGAAACAAATATTACTTTTACTATTCAAAACTTTAACCAAACCATATTCAAAACTTTTACCAAACTTAAAAGTCTATTGTAAAAATTATATTATTAGGTTGCAAAGAAAATATTTTTGATTTTCACACATAGTTGTGTGAATATTTATGGCATCAGTCATAATTACCTTAGGTTTTTATAGTCGTTATTTAAAAACAATTTTAAAATAAAGTGGAAAAACGAACATTTTCGGCATACTTCACTTTTCTTATTTAGATAAATATTGTTTTAGATGACGATTGCATGTAGGTGGGTGCTCACGCAATATTTCAAAATCACTTTTCTTGGAAAAAATGTATTACTATTATACCCACTAAAGCATATTTCTACATGATTTAATGACTTATGTATTCGATAAATAATTATAAAATAGAAAACTAACATATTTACTTTAGGTCGTCTTCTTTAGGATAGGCATACTAAATTTTTTACCCTTTGGCGTAAGTAGCATAGATACAGAAGGTTTTCCTAGAGTAATATTTTAACTGCGACCAGTATTTAAATCAAATAATTGAAATCGGTTGATTCGTGGTCTCGAAATCATCGACAAAAATTGGTATGCGCACATACATATACTCATTTCTACATGAATGCACACACATACATTCATTGTTTTTAAGATGTGCCCAGATATTCATCTTGACTTAGTATCTACGTATGTTGTTAGCCCCGTATCGTATAAAATTTATGAAAAACGTAGATTTTGAAATTACCATCGAGTATGTCAAATTTGTTTTAGAGAGTTTACAAATCCAATCAAAGTTAAATTGCTCGAAACGTAAAAGACAAACAAACAAAAAACGTAAAAGTTATTCAATGCATCAATAGAGACAAATCAAATCAATGTCTTCACCAACTGTCCGTCTATTGCGTTCGCAGACGATGGCTCGCTTGGCTTTTTGGTTCGTTCACCTTCTGATCTCTGAACCATCTTTAATTATTATTATCACGATTCCGGGTTTACTCGAAACGGGCCGGCGTGTTCGTCAGTCAAGGTAATCGCCGATTTGAGAATTTCAAGTTCCCATAGACCATATCTCTCACAACAGTATACAACTACAAACAACACAACACAACACAAGACAACACAAATAGCATAGAAGGAACGCAAGCAGAACTACAATGAATATGCATAAAATGGTTTCATTCCGTTCCAGTAATGTTTGTCTCTCTGCCATGCGAATGATACAGATGGGAACACTGAGTCCATGGGATTTCAACACGAATTTACAGTAATGTGATATAACTAAGTATTTCATACGCGCATAAACGTTTTCATATATGACGACGAATGTAATAAATTACTATCCACTGAATTAATATGTTGAATTTATTTGTCATAATTGAGTTTGAGGTACCCATCACCTTCCCACGCGTGGTTCGGTGATGCTGTGCAGCAAATATGTGGATATTGTATCTAAAATTTTATAGACACAATGCTTTTAATAGATCATAAAATTATACGAAACACGTTTCATTATTTTTGGTTTATGATAAATTTAATTACAAATATAAAATTCTGTGCGCAAGAATGATTACAATAAAAAGGAATTTGCAAAACAATATATTTTAAAATTCGAAATTATTTGCATCAAATTGTTCAATGAACTTAATGAGCACTCCAAACTTTGTAACTTGATAGTTACACAATCATAGTTAAAAAATAAATTAAATAATTAGTTGTAAGTGGCATTTTGCCTTAAGGCAAGATGCATGAAATTTTCTATACGTATACATAATCATCTTAATCGATTAGATTTTAGATTTAGCTAGTTAGTTATCAATGTTCAATTGTAATTTCAATAATAAAATTTGTGCTTTCACCCTTTCAATATGATTTCCAATTGATGTGTTTCAAACTTACTTATAATACTGTAATTGCCACATTTTACGTCATCAATGTGCTCTGAAAATGTATCAACGTTAACTGTAATCAGTAGCTACCTACGAAATATGAAACGTACATTACCTCAATATAGATTCTGATTAGAATCTAATAAACGCGAGGCGAAATTGCAAGATTTGATGATTTTTTATAATTCAATCGCTTATCGTAGGCCTATAATATTTCAGCATGTAATCTATCATCATAAAGATAGGAGTTGAACTGAATTAGAAATTTGATAGAAAACAGCAAAAATTGAAAAAAAGAAAAAGAAAAAGACTATAGAATAGGATATATGTAGATTGAATATAATATAAAAATTGGTATAGAATGTAAATAAATAAAAATCTTGTAGGCGGCTAAATGCTCAGAGTAAGCGAAGCCAAATAAAAATTAAAAAAAAAAAAAAAAAAATCTATCGTTATACAAGATTTTATCAAAATCGTCAAAAAATATCTCAACAAAAAATTACGAAGAAGCGACCCGACAGATTCTTACCTTTACTAATCAATACGACTCCCCAAACAATATCTTTAGAAGAGTTTTTGAATTTTTTAAATCGATACAAAATTGTGGGTTAAAACGTGGACGAAACATTTTAAACTTTCTGCTAATTCGTCGCATAAAACTTATAAACACTAGTCCTTAACAAGTTCAAATGACTTTCAAATCAAATGACTTTCAAATTTTTGAAATCAGTCCAGCGGTCTAATTCGATTCAGAATGACTTGAAAAGTCGAAAAAACATAAAATTAATCAGATTTTATGGGAAAAAACTTCTTCGAAAAGTTATTACTTAAATTATAATTAAATACTAAAAATAATTATTTTGGACAGAATTAAATGAAACTGAGATTAAGAGTTGTAAGAAGAAAATATTATAATAATTCAACTAGATTCCACTTTATGGTATGAAATATTATTGAATATACTGTCGCATATAAATCAATAATAATATAATATTAATCAATTAATAAAGTTTCATAAAGAACGTCTAACTGAAGGTGTTCTATTCATATTTTATATTTTATGAATAACATCTAGCAACAGAATAAAAAATAATGAATGTTTTTGAATGTTTGAAAAATTTCGTTAATTTTTTAAATCAAGACCACAATATTCTCACAAGAAGTGTTATTCAAAAATATTTTATAGCGCTCAGAATTGAAAATTTCATTTATTATCGTGTTGACTTATCTATTAGCCATGCTCAATATTTATTCTGTTGAGCAAACTGTAAACAGGACGCCTAAGGACTTATTTCAGAGTCCGGCCATTAACGTGTGCCTTTTGTACTGCTGCCCTTCCAGTCTGTGTAAACATCATGTTAATTGAATATTTACAGAGAAGACTATGCGCCAGGACCTTATATCCTCGAATAGCATTATATGATTATTAGAAGGTTTTAAGGAATTTCTATCTGTGTTAACAAAATGAAAATGTTAAAATAAAGTTTTTGACTGAGGATATCTAAACATAATAATGATAATTCATAGGAGTGGAAAGTTATTTAAAATGTAAATGAAATGTGTTTTTCAGAAGAAAAAATAATAAAAATGTTTCTAATAAAGTAAAAGTTATCATCTGCATCTCTCGTGGTTAAACTGTATAAATTAGTGATTCCTTAAGTGATCTACATAGACCCAAGGGTTCATGACAACCTTCAGGGGGTCCATCATGTCAGCGATGCAAAAATTTTGGGGTCCACGAAATGAAAATGGAAAATTTACTTGAAATATTTGATAATAATGTTTACTACACTTAGAAATTTATTCTAAAAAATCGATATCAGGTAAATTAAGTAGTCCATGGCAAAGCCCAAAGGGTCTAAGATAGAAAAAAGTTTGGAAACCTATGATCAAAATATAGAGTGGACAATGGATTAATGTAAAAATAAATTTTTCTCCTCGCTAGATTTTGTTCGTTCCTAACACATGGTTCCAGAAATCCACTTGTTTGTTTTCCAGAATGATTCCAGAACCTGCCTTTGCCAAAAACTAATAAATATTTTTCCCAATCATTGCTAATTGAATGTTTTTTGGATCATTTAAATCGGATGCTTCGATCTCTCAAAAACTCGATTTCTATTTTCTGAACTCTTTGCTCCGTATTTCCGAAACGGTTGGACCTGCCTTTGCCAAAAACTAATCAGCACATTTAGAAATAATAGCACAATTAGAAATCGAACGTTTTTTTAAACCATTCAAATCGGTTGATCCGTGCGCCCGAAAACGTGGACGAAAAATTGTATCCATACATACGTACACAAAAACACACACACACACATCCAATTTTTCTGAGGTATGTCAAAACGTCGAGAAATGTAAATATGTTCAATTTCGATTTTTCGGCGATTACAATAACGGTTAAAAAGTTAATTTTTTTTATCAATTCTATGTACTTGTTTATTATTTCATGTATAGCCTCAAAATTTCTCACGATAGATTTGAAATTGTACTAAATTATTTTTTTTAATTTAGAGTAGATGTGTAATGCAATTTAATACGTTATAAATACCAAAAATTTATTGAGCTACTAAACATATATTTAACAAAAGGAGGAGTGCACGAATGTTGTAATATTCATAATGAAAGCCTTGAACTGTATCGAGATCTGAATAAATTTTGATTTTACGTATTTACAGGTACAAAAAATAATGCATTACGAGATATTTTATAGTTTTAAAATCATATTAATAGTTTTTCAAATTAATTGGCAACCCGCAGTTATTTTACAGAGAAAAAATTCGATTACTTAAACTTAAAAAATATTTAAAAACAGAAAATTGTATATCACACATTATTTCATTTTTAACAACAAAACCTGCAGCAGTTTATATTAAAAAAAAAACAATATTACAAGTATAACATGTCAAAATTTTGAATTCCATATCTGTTTTGAATATTAATTTTTTTTCTTGTGAGATGGAAGTTTTTTTGCGCATCCCTACGTGAATTCCGATTTTGACAGGATGATTTGATAAATATACCTTGTAGCAATAATTAACCTAATGGCTTTTGATTTCGCATGTCCTTCGGCGATGGATGAAGGTTTACTTAAAAAGTGACGTAAGAGCATAAAAAAACACAATGAAATCATAATAATGACGCTACGGTAAAGTTTTCTAAGATTGAAAAAAATCTACGAAGTTGTATTAATAAAAAAATATTTTTTTATCAAAATATCATAATACGCTTTTTAGACTTATTTAACACTTTATTCGCCTCGATAATATCAGAAAAAAATTCACATGAGCCATAACAAAAATAATGCTTTTTAGATAATTTAGTTAAAAATGCATAAAGAACACTCAATGTATCAAAAATCATTTTTTTGACAAAATTCCTGGAAAAACAATAACAGACATATGTCTGACGTGGCTTATGTACGACTTCGTCGGACACATATAACTGACATATAAAATGATTTTCGTTACAGATGTAAAATAAAAACATTGATTAAATTGAGATATATGAAAAACAGTAAAGGATATAAAAAAAATATCGTTCGATGGATACATGCTAGAAAAAGCGAAGTCAAAAAATATGATTTAAAAAAATAAATTTTGATGTCACCTAATTATAATTGCATTATAACATTTATTGATTTACAGTAATAATCAAGTACAGACTAGGGCAAACTATAGTATTTGGCATATTAATAATATTTTTTAATAGAATATTAAAATAACTACGTTTTATTATTATTTTTTTAGTTAGAATTATGGTAATTTGTTAGTTCCAAACTAGTGAATCATAACAGTTACATAATATACAAAATTCAAATGTAACTCATAAATTGTAAAATAAATAAAACGCAATGTAATTAGTCTATGGAGCCGTTTCTGCTGTAAAATAGACCAATATTATGGCAACACCATTTTACGTAGCGTTTTGCATATAAAATGGTACTAAAAACTGTCAAAATTCTATGTATTTGCTTTGCAGACAGGCGTTTTACACATAAAATGTAACTTCATTCATATGTTATCATGCCACATCACAAAGATGCACTTATCATAAAATTCTTTCTTGGACGATTGTGAGTTTTCTAGGACAAGTTTCCTATCTACAACGTCTGACTGCAAAGCAACCACATACCATATTGACAGTTTGTACTATCGCTTTATATGAAAAACGCTACGTAACATAGCCTTGCCATAACATTGGTCTATTTTACGGAGAATCGGCCCATATGCCTATTTTCATGAAGGCAGGTCTAGCAGTTTCGGAGATCTAGTAAGAAAAAGTAAAAAAAATACCATTTGGCGGTCAAAAATGATCATTAGACATATGCACAAATATCAGATATTTTATAGACATTTTAACAATAAGTATAAATTTTGTTTACATTCCTATGAGTTCCGTACCAATGTTTATCCGTTAGACGGTGACTCGGCGCTTCCGCGCTTCGATATTTCATCTCTATGCAGTTAAAGCAGTACGATTGCTTCGAAAAAAGATCAGAATTTCCAGAATATTTCAAAATAAATTTTCCTTCATCAAAAAAAGTCTTTTTTTCAAAAGTCAAAAAGAAGTAAAATTTTGACAAAAATTTATTGTTTCTCAAAAATCTATTTTTTTTTCAGATTATATTTTTTTTCAAAAATGTTAATCTTTTTTAAAAAAAAATAATTTTTGATACGGAAAGTTACAGCAATTTGCCTTAAGGCACGATGCCTTGCGCCCCACTAGTTTTTTACTAAAATCATCAATTTTAGCACAGTTTTACTAAAATCATGAATAAAAAATGCTTAAAAATCAATTACTTTTAAACAGTTTTTGAACTTTCAAAACCGGTTCAAATGTTCTGGCAAAAAGGTGGTAAAAATCTTGGCCATTACTTGCTAATTCATAATTATTCAACACGAGTCCTTATCAAGTTACATACGCACACGAAAATTAACGCATCATCAACAAAGCCGACAGGACTGGTTCCAATCAGACCAAATCCATGATTTTTGCAACATAATAATGTGCACTACTACTACGTTACTATTATATTGTAACAATTAATGATTAAGTTATTAATTAATGACTTTATTCGTTCACTTACCATTTTATTTGGGAATGTTTTTCATAAAATCACATACGGCACACGACACATGACCTTCGGTCCGAACAAAGGGCACTCGTCATAGTCAAAACAAACGACCCGTACGCATCGAGTGCCTACCGATCACTAAAATTGCAATATTTTTAGGCATCTTCTGTCCTTATCTAGGAGTTGACAATGTTGCCACATATCATAACAAATCTAAAGCATGATGTCGGTCATAGACGATGCATAATTTATGGATCAAATGCAAAGGATTGAAGTCAAAAATTGCCAATCTGAATATTTTGCGCAACGATTTGTGGTTTGAATATGATTTGGAATTTTGTAACATTAGGTGGAAGAAGTATTCGGAGCAAAAAATTGATTTTATTATTAAAATGAAATTGAAGATTAGGGGCCGTTCAAGTATTATGTAAGCACTAGGGGGGGGAGGGTCGGTAAAAATTTGTACTAAATCTGCTTACGTAATACTTGAACGATCCCTTAGGTGTAGAACCTTATATTACTAGGAGCTATTGAAGTTGTACAATTTTCAATAAATTAGGATTAAAGCAAATAGTTTGAATATTATAGTTTTCAATATTTCTGATTATATTATATTCTGACTATATTACGCCTAGAAAATAAAATTATCAAATCGGATATTTCTAGTAATCGTGTATAGTGTGACATTTTAATCAATAATTAAACAGCTGTTTCAAAATTTTATGGAATCAAAAATCATTAATTAGGTTTCAATGTGGAAATGCGATTTCTATAATTTTGCATAATGATCCGCCAGAACTTTGATTATCAGTCTTACTTTAAACTAAACCTAGTAATATTGTACTTTAGGTAGGACGAATTTCTGGTACATCCGTACCATAATTAAACATTTGAGGAATAAAAATAAGCAATCAATAAAATTTTATCAATGAATAGTAATGATAATAAATATATAATGAATGAAATAAAAATATATAATGAATAGTAACGATTGTTTTAAATATTTGCAAATAGGTTAATATAAATATGTACTGTTCATTTTATTATTTGTATTTTCTGGAATTTATAGGAGCTTACAAACCCGTATACTTTTTTATTTGGCCACGCTTACATGGAGCATTTAGCCACCTACAACATTTCTTTATTTATTCAACATTTTTTTTTAATTCATTTTCTTACTTCTAATTCTAATTAATTTTAACTCAACATTTCAACTTCTAACTCAAGACATTATTTACTTCAAACACTTCTTCTATTAATTCGTTTTACATTTTCTTAATTTTTTACTCATTCTTGTTTCTTCTAATCCATCTTCTTCATTTTTCAAAAATGCGATTGCGTCTTCTTTTAATCATGATAATTTTTTTTCATTTTTTTTTCATATATACTAACTTATTCAATTACTATATTACTATATTATCATAAACAAATTCATTATTTTATTAGGAAGTGTCTGAAATCGAACCAACGATCTCCGGCATGTGAGTCGGGCAAGCTACCAATGAGCTATTTCCGGCACAAAACCCGTAGACTTATAATATATGTTTATAAACATATATAAACAAAACCTAATCGAGCACGTCTAAAAACTAATCAGCACGTATTCCCATCAATAGGAATCAAATGTTTTTTGAATTATAGAAATTGGTTGACCCACTCTAAACAGTGTATAAAAATGTATTTGAACATAACATACATACATCTCATCCACACCTAATCTAAGGTATGTCAAAATAACCTACTAAACCTTTGAAACGTATGATTGATGTAAACCTTTGATTTTTTGGGAGATTACTATCACTTAACATACGGAAAGTTAAAAATATGTATTTAAGTGAAAATAGCGCTTTCTCGGCATGATTATATCAAATTAATAATCTAATGTCTGCCTATCATAGAAATTCTAGTAATATAAGTTTATTAAATGGAGACCATTAAGTAAAAAGCTGTTGTTAAGAAATACCATCAAAGGGGGGTCCATTAATCACGTGAGGTTAGGGGAAGAAGGGGTTTGTAACAAAATCACAAAATATCACGTTGGGTAGGGAGGGGTATAATAAGATATCACGTGCATTTATTTTTTAACTAATTTTTTGAAAAAGTTCATACATTTTCAAAAAAAAAAAAAACTTTACAGTTTTTTCACGTAACTAAAAATACACGTGATGTTTGGTTGGGGCAGGGGGGATAATTTTGAATATCACCATGTATCACCAAGGGGGAGAGGGGGTCCAAAAATCCGTAAAAATTTGCTCACGTGATTGATGGACGCCCCCAAAGCAGCTCATAAAATGTTCTAGAAGATTGCAGTTCAAATATAAAAGATGAAGTTGCCAAAGCCAAAAAAGCCAAAGAATTTTGTTAAATAAATGTTGAGCCTTATGTTATTCATCTGTGGTTTTTTAATTTGTCTCCATAATTAAATCAAATTAGCAAAGCATCTGTCAGCTCTCGGACTTTTATTGCAATCTGGGCAGTTTATATCAAGATAGCATCCAAACAGTCTTTTGTGCTAAGCAACTATGGGTGTAATTAGAAGCGACTTGAAGCACGTTGTAGGAACAATCTTTATTGTATCAAATGCGTTATACGATCATTCTTGTGTAGAAGCCGTGCAGATCTCTTGCGGGCTTCTGGCATCCTGCCGGCTTCCGTGTTTCGCGCGCACTCATGGGAAATCGTCGCGTGATTAGGTGAATTGGGTGCGTACAGAAATGGCCAGGGCCGCGTAAAACTTTAGTCGGGCCCTAGGCCTACCCATAAACTAGAAATAGTTTTCAATATTTCGCGCGATGCGAATTCCGCAGTTACTCTCCGCAGGAAAAAATAACATTCTCCGGGCATTTTAGAGCGTATGTATGGTTTCGATTCATTCACTGCACTTCAAATTCAATTTATTTTATATAGATGTGCATGGCAAATCTGGCACTTTCCGTACCAGAATTAAATATTCGAGGAAAAAATCTATAATCAATAAATAAACATCAATGATAAATAACAATTATTTTAAATGTTTTCAAATAGACAGTGACGATCTTATCGCACGAAACACTTACATTAACAAGAGATGCCAAATGAATACATCTGACAATATACTTCTTACGATTAGAAATATATACATTTTTAAACTGAATTGTAAATTTAAAATTTATATTCAAAGTATAAAATTTGGTATATTTTTGACAATTTTGAAAACAGTTTTTTTTGAAAATTTTAAAATTTATTTGAACTATATAAGTGAACTTTAAAAATTAAAAATCTTGGTACGAAAACCAGAAAAATGTATCAAAATTAGTACTCATGTTCAAAAATCTTTATAAAATATCTGATAATTTGATGTGCATACGTCTAATGATCATCTTGACCGCCAATTTTTTTTTCATTTCTCCCACATCTCCGAAACCGCTGAACTTGCTTTCTTAAAAGTTTAATCAATTCTTTATTTTGTCAATACAATAAAATGTTTTCTGGATCATTCAAATCGTTTCGTTACCTCAAAAACAGTATTATCATTCTAGGCACTTTTCGCCCCGTATCTTCGAAACGGTTGGAATCATTTAAATCGGTTGATCTGTGCGCCCGAAATCGTGGACGAAAAATTTGATCGAAACATACATACATACATACATCCAATTGTACTAATGTATGCCAATATGTTCAGAAACCTCCAAAACGTGAAGATATTTAAAAAAATTCATTTTCGATTTTTTGCGATTACTATAACTTACCCTACGAGAAGTTAATAAATTAAACAGATAGTTGATAAAGAAGTGGAAAATAAACAGAACCGATTCGAACCAATTTGGATGATTCATAGTGAGAATGAAAGTAAAATGTAAGAACTAAAAAAATTCGAAAAAGTGATCGCAATCGAGTTAAGTGAAGTTTAATCGAACCTCAATCATATATCTATAAAACTTCAAAACATATATGGAAACTTCAACAGTACCTACCCCTAGAATTCATTTCACTTTTTCAACTAAAAATCATTAATATAGCGAGCACAATTGAGTATGTAGACGGATAGAGGTGATAAGTTGGCAAAAATCTATGTTTTCAAATTATTTTAATTCAGATTTCACAAAATTATACTTACTAAGTAAAAATCATTTAAATATTAACAACGCTAGAATTATTATTCTAGAAAAAATTGCTATCAAATTAAAAAAATGGATGATTCAATATCCTTAGTTTTATGTGGTGGTTATTGATTGTATGAGAAGATTTATTTTATTCTTAACATGTCAAAATTTAAAAAAAATACACCATTCTCAAATGACGGAAAAATGCACTAACATTTTAGTATAGGCACTTATCATAAGGGCGCATTGGGCTCATGCCAAAATCTTTTTGTACCATAGAAATATATGATATGGATTGTTCATCAATATATTTATCTTCAAGTACTTATATAGATAAATTTATTTAATCAATAAATCATCAGAACAAAGTGAAGCACAAATATTGACATATCATAAATTATACTGCCAAGCTATGTGTCTGCGCATATTAAATAGATATTGCAAAATGCACAAGGTGCATATAAATCTCATTGCCTTCATGTCAAAAATAACATTTGACCACCTCTCATCGAGCACTGAGAGTTTAGTACCATCCAAAATTCAACTTTGAAAACCTTTGATGATAATTGCAAAAACATATTTAATATAATAGAAGAATATTTACTGTTGATAGAATAGAATAGATAGATTTGATAGTCATTTTTTGCTCATTTATGGACCAATTTGAAATATGGATAATTTATGGGAACTCTAAAAATGAATATATTTACTTCAATGTTACTTTCAAATGAGTAGTGTAGAGTGAGTGTATTACGTAGTATTAATCTAATTAAACAGGGTGGTCCCAAAACATTTAACGTCTGAAACGGGGTGATAACTGTCATGAAAAAAATATATATATCATATCTGAAGTTATTTGGAAAACTTATGACTATTTCTCGGTTATTGTGGTTAATATTATTTATTTAAATTTTGAAATCGTAACCGTTAATAACATTTCTAGGACCACAGTAAAAAATAATAAAGTTTTTAAGCCCCAAGTTTTTAAGAATTAAGTCTTTGTTGAACTATGATTTTTTTTTTTTTAATCGGTCGACTTTGAAAGGCGCTCCTTAAAAAAATTCGACCAAAAATTCGATTTAAAAATCCATCCTTAAAAAAATTTACTAGTGGTAAGTTTCATCAAAAGTTAGCGCATTTAATGAAGATTGTATAATGGTACAATACTTGATCATCAAATATGAAATTTCAAAAATAACACATTAACGGCTAACACATTTCGCTCACATTCAGTTCAAATGTTTCTAAATGATGAAGTTCTGAAATACCCTGTATATGTATATGCACAAGCTTCCATCAATAGTTAGTAAATTTTTCAGATAACTGGTTCAAAAACAACCGATTTTGGTAATTTATAATGCTCAAAATATACTAAGTGAGCTATAAAATGGTAATTTGGTTGCCGAAACCTAAATTCCACATTAAATTTACAGATATTTTATGACCCTGTTTTTTAGAATGTTTTTATTTATATATTAGATCTTTCAAAATTCACATTTCTATTTTAGCCAGATAATTATAACTCTACTTTTCAATGAAATAATAATAATTTATAAACTTTATTAAAAAATCTTAAAACTATTTAAAAAATTCAAAATTTTCAAAATTCTTTGAATATCTTGTAACACATTCAAAAGCGAACACAAAGTACATTTTTTAAAAAAATATACATTAATTTTAACAAAAAAAAAAAAAAAATTCCAAAAAATTAAATATTCTTAAGATCTTAAATTTTAAAAAGGTTTTAATAATATAAATAACCTTATATAAAAACGTGGGATATTACAGCCTTAAGCCATAATGCCACACACTAGTTTAACATAGACTCTAAAAAAGGTTGTTTAATTATTAGATATAATTTTAATTCTAAAATATAACTGACATATACATAAAGCTATATAGCCATTCATTAACATATCAAGAATCCAAAGTTAATTCTCGGTCCGTTGCAACAATTTGTTTCTGATGAACGGCAGCGAATACTTGAGCGGTTTCTATCGACTGACTTTTAAAGTGCGCTTCATTAATCAGGAGACTCAAATAAAATAAAAGATACTGGAAACGTGAGCAAAAATTAAAAGCTTATCAAACATTTACTCTGTCAGTAAATATATACTATGTTGCCCAGAACTGACTTAATTCAATGGGTAGCACAATGTTGATGCAGCCACTTGCAAATTATTTATTGCGGCTGAGATGACTTACGTATAAATAAATGGATTATAGGTGCATTTAGTAATAAAATGGATTATATAATGTACAGTTGTACATGTTCGATGTCTTACAATCTTTACTAAATTATGTATAGCAATTTTAAAAACATCGTGCTTGTAAATTTATAATGTAGAATAGCAGAAGCTGACATAGCTAGATAATCGTAATATTGATGTTAATATCAAGATTCAAACACGATGTATGGATTTACGTATAATTTTTACATTAGCATTACTAATCAGATCAGCTTTGATTGATTTATAAATGACACTATTTTTAATATTAACTGAACCTGAACCAACATTTGTGAAACTAGGTTCGCAAATTGCATAAACACATCTCTATGTATGTAAATAATCGACAAAATCAATAAGAACTGATTCAGCAACAGTTCATATTATGATGATAAAATGATATGTCGAAAATAAAGTTTTCGCTATAACTAAAAACTAATCCATGCGGTTTCAAATTCAAATTTTTCAAAAAACAAGATGTTTTAATATTCTCGCTTAGAACCCTTTCAATATGCAAAGTTTCATTAAAATCGTCAAAAAAGAATTTAACAATCAACTACAAAGGCGCGCTAATATTTACAAGAACTAATCAGCACAGTTGTCAGCAACAGTTTTCAAATTTAAAAATTTGGTTCACAGCTTTTGTAAGAACTGGCACAAAAAATTTTGCACTTATCTAATTGCAAGTTAATTTAGAAGAAGTTGATCAATGCATTCCCTTAGTAAAATTTCATTCAATGGCTTCTAAATTTTTGAAATCGGCCCAATCTCTTTAGAGGAGATACCATCAAATTTTGGCCCACATATACGTACAGTTAGACTTTTTCCAATTTTGGTGTGAAACGATTCAGAATGATTCACACCGCCGAGAAAACTCAAATCGTATATTAAGGCAAAAAATACTTTCACTTTTACATGTAATATAGTAATTTCCGTCACCAATTATATACATATACATAATATACATATAACAGTTGTTCATTCAAACATTATTTCCTTCGAGACTCTGGAAAAATGAGATACTATATTATATAATTTAAATCACATAACTATATCACTAAATTAAAATCATTTTTAGACTAAATATTAAGGTAGTTAGGCAGACACATCAACCGAAAACGAGACATTGACAATAGGATTCCAATCAAATTAAACTGTAACTAGCTGTAAGTGGAATTCTGTCTTGAGGCAATTATGGCATCGTGCCTTAAGGCAAATTGCTGGAACTTCCCGTACCGTAACGAAATGTTCGAGGAATACTGAATGTTTTCAAATAGATTATTATAAATATTGTAACATTGTCTAATATTTATAAGAATTATATAAACTGAATTGCAGAGTTGAAATTATTTATAAAGTATATTAGAACTAATAGTCAGAATTAAAAATAAAATCTGAAATATTTTTGATATACAAAACTAAAAAAAAAAAAAAAAAAAAAAAAAAAAAAAAAAAAAAAAAAATGGAACAAAATTTTTTTTTCCAAAATCAATTATTTTGTTAAGACAAGCAGAAAGTTCTTTGAATCAATTGAATCGGACGCTTAGTTCTCTCAAAAACTGCCATTTTTTGTACATTTAGCTCTGTATCTCCGAAATGGCTGGGCCTGCCTTTGCGAAAAACTAATAACCCCTTCTCCCAATCATTACTAATTGAATGTTTTTTAGATCATTCAAATCGGATGCTCCGTTCACTCAAAAACTCGATTTCTATTTTCTGCACTCTTTGCTCCGTATCTCCGAAACGGCTGGACCTGCCTTCGCCAAAAACTAATCAGCTCTTTTCCCTATCAATAGGAATCGAATGTTTTTTAAACCATTCAAATCGGTTGATCCGTACGCCCGAAAACGTGGACGAAAATTTGTATCCATACATACATACCCACACACACACACACACACACACACACACACACACACACACACACATCCATTTTTTCTGAAGTATGCCAAAACGTTCAGAAACCTTCAAAACGTCGAGAAATGTAAAAATTTTCAATTCCGATTTTCGGCCCATTACAATAACTTACCCTACGGGAAGTTAAAAAGCATTGATATGTTATAAATTTGTATTGTGAAAGAAATTCACTCACAATCAGATTGTTATTGATAACAATCTAATAATATTAAAAATGTATTTGTAGATTCATATATATGCATATACAGCATCCCATGGCATATACGAAATTCGTGATGATCTATCTATAAAAATGTTGAAGCTTGCATACTAGAAAGAGAGTTGGTGAATAATAATAATATAATATAATAAATAAATATAGATAAAGGTAGATCAGGGTTTCAAAGTTCGAGAAGATCCACCACCGATATCTCAAAACCCAGTAAAGTTAAAATTTTTTTTATTTACATTTGTGAATTACAATCTGTCGTTCTTATACAACATTCAGTAATTTTGATGGTTTATTAAATAAAGGAAAAAAGTCGAAAGATCACCCATTGGTGATCCGATTCGATGTTGGATATGTTTGTTTAGCTTATAGATGTAATCCTGTTGTGAAAATATTTAATTAAGCCTACGAGTAATTGTACATATTATAGGATTACTAATGAATATCAAAAAGAGGCGTTTTCTTCTGAGCCGTTCAATGCCATGGTTTTTTATTAAGTTTTTGGCCATGATGTCAGGGTGGTTCTGTATTCTATGCTTGAATCTCAGACTGAACTTTTCAATTTCTTCCTTAACAGTGTTAATGTTCAAATCTGTGTGAACCAACCAATTTGAGACATACTTAGGTGCGCTTATAATTTCTTTCAAAATCTTATTTTGAAATCGTTGTATTATGGCAATGTTGGATTTGCGTGCCGTCCAAAGCTGTATTCCGTACGTGCAAATTGGTTTCAACTTGGCATTGTACAGAAGAAGTTTGTTCAATGTGCTCAATTGAGATTTTCGGTTAAGAATGTTTTAATAACAATATTTGAAAGAAGAGAGAAAAAGAAATACTAGTAAACCCAGAAACCAGAAAAAGCATAACCAGCTATCGTCTTGATCTTACGATGTTGCTCTCGGGAGATAAACGGTAATGTTTGAAAATTATTACGTAAAAATACGATTATTGGATTTTTGAAATGTTTTAATGAAATGAAATAATTGTTTTATTTTGATATTAGGATAAATTTTGATTATAATTTTGATAATAATTAATTTTTAGTCAATAAAGAAAATCTTTCAAAGTCAAATCTATGAATAATGAAAGTGAAATTAGTTATACGTATAAAATTGCAAAATATCATAGCATTTAAAAGTTTTATATAAAAAGCTTTGGTTATTATTTAGGGTCACACCAATCGGTGTCTATCTGAAGAACATAAATCGATTGTCAATAATCGCAATGACAAATTTCGCTAAAAATTATGAAAAAATGTAATAAATGTTTTCTTAGATATAACTAAACGCAATTATTTGAATTCAACTCGTAATTCTTCAGCTTTATTATGAATTGCATTGCATTTGATTGGTGTGTGTTGATCAGCTCTTTTCCTATATCAATATATCAGAGAATTACAATGCACAAGTCACGAACTTACGATAGTTAATGGGATTGTGATGTTTGACAGCATTTGACATAAGCTACAAAGATCATTAACGGTAAATTTATTGAACATCACAAAGCATGTAAATATGACATGATAACAATAAAAAATAATTGACGATTTAGTACTACGAGTACAAGAACCGTCCATGTCATGTTTCGTTAAAGTGATTTTATTATTTATTACATACATTAACGAGTTTCGTAATAGATTAAAAGTGAAAATTATATTTCATGAATTAAATTAATGTTCTTTAGATAGGGCCGTGATAAATTGAAAACATTGCGGAACAAGAAATTTTAATAGCATATGTATATTCAGATCTTTTGAGAACACGATTAAGTTTTTTAACATCTTAACAAATTGTATTTCATTCTAAATTAAAAATCGTTTTTTTTTTCGTAATAATTATTTTTAGATTACAAATAATTTTATTTATCGCTTTAATGTTTTTTTATAGCTTGGTATTCAAAAATATCCAGAATATTTTTTGTGCGCAAATTCGGTATGAATATTTTTTATATGCCATTCAGTAGTATAGGAAAAAAATTTTGAATGCAAAAAAATACGTAATTGGAGATTTAGCATAGTATAATCTAAAAAATTATAGGCACAAATTGATCTTACTGCGTGTTCAACTCTACATCATAAACAGTAACCAAAGATAAAAGTTTTTCTACTGTAAAAGAAAACTATAATTCACATATATTACTGTTAAAAAAATCAAATTAAATAAAAGTGTGTACATAATAAACATATTACAAAAAAAATAAATTATTAAAAAATTTAAAGTTATATTCAGTTGAATTTCAACTTATTGTTACTGAAATATTCATTCGAATTTGAAAATTCAATCTATAGTGACTTATTTCAATAATAAAATTTCAAGCTTGAAAAATAATCTTTATTTTCATTATTTTGTTCTTTCGGTTTCAGTTTCATCCCAGACATAAAATAATTTACGTTATTGCTGTTAATTATTTCAACAAAAATACATATCTACGGGCCAACATATTTTGATTTAAAGACACTAATATGTTTTGAAGCAAAATCGACAAAATTATGTATTGTAATTCTATTCATATTCTCATATTCTTTCTCTTATGTTTTAAAAAAATGGCCTTTTCCCAGTATTGCTGCATGAAATTAAAAATTATCACTACTGTAGAGATTTGTAATCATCAAATAGATAGAGCAACCTAGGATTGCCTTCTAAAAAATCCTCATGGCTATGAGAAATCATCACACCTTATAAAAGCTTAGAGGAGTTGTAAGTTGTGATCCATGTTCAAATATATAAAAAAATTCTTCTATAAAAACAGAGTTATAAATTGTGTGAAAATGAATAACAGAAATCACTTAGGGTTCAATTGATATGGATTAAATATGAAGATGTTCCAGTTATATTGAATTAACATTTATGAGTCGACTAAAATGCAATTAAATATAGGTGCAAATCTGTTTTCAAATATTTCTAAACTTCGACAATTTTAGAAACGTTAAAAATATGTTAACAAAAATTACTTGTTATAAATTATTATGAATACTTGTGTGTTAAAATTATTATAAATACTTGTAAGCTATGTTCTAAAAAATATCGTTTCTATATTATCGCATTTAGACGTAAGTATTTTTATAGCATATTCTCGGCGTATGCCCATCAATCCGCCTCTCAAATATTTTAATTTCATATATCAATCAACAAGCTAATAACATATAAATTGCTTTGGCCCAAAGCCAAATATGCTTTGAAATATTTTCTGAGTCACTAATTAATTTTTTGTAAAAAAAGCTAATTCTGCAAAAATTCCGAATTGTATACGTTAATTTTTGATACATCAGACGCGGTACTGTATCATTTAATATTAATTTGATACTTAAATCATTAAAATAACCTTTAGTCGACTAATCAATCTATATATATATATATATATATATATATATATATATATATATATATATATATATATATATACTAAACGTATGTAAATTAAGTTTGTTACTCTATTTAGACTCTTACTCTAACTAAAAGGAAATTTTTTTGAATTTTGGATGTCTTTGTATAGATTTTCATTATGGAAATAAATACATGCAGTAGATACATCTATACAAGATACAAGATATTCAAATCTTCAATCAACTTAAACGAATATATTATTGTACATTTAATTAATCCTTTTAATTCAGCTGAACTCTATTTACTATGCAATAATATTGTTTTATAATAGCAACAACATTGCAAACATTACGCTGTTATTAAACATTTGCTTTTTCATAATCTAAGATCAAGGTCAGTAGCAGAATTACTAATAAATCAGTTTTCAGCCGGGAAATGAATAGTAGTATTGCAAGTTTTTATCATGATCTTACATATTGAAAATTCATTCAGATAATTCAAGACATCTATTAAACAGCGCAAAAAGTTGAGCAGATAAAGAAAATACTAAGAAAACATAGATCTTCAAGATCTTCACAGTAGGCTAATTAAATATATACATCAAATATTTATATATTATATATTACATATATATTATTACATATTACATATTATATACACATAAAGTTAATATTATATATATATATAAAGATTCACAGCTAAGATATTTATTTCACATACTAATTTTCGGATTTGTTTATCTCAGAAAAGACTTGCGATTTCTAAATATATTTATAGAGACTCCTAACATTAATATATTATTAGTACTAGGTGTAAATGACAATAAGAATTCAGATTTAGCGCTTCAACTTTTAGAATTGTGGCCGTAAAATTACAACGCGGGCTATTATTCCAACCTTTGATAAATTGTTAAAAATAAACCACTTGTCGCAGACCCATTATCTTTAAGATCATAATACACAAACTATATCAACCTAAAGGGTTTCATCAAAATCGTAAAAAAATCAACAAGGAATTGCGAAGAAACGTACCGACCGATTTTTGCCAATAACTATTCTCCATTCATTTTTTTCGAACAGTTTTTGGGTTTTGAAAAACCGTTCAGGATTGTTGACTAAAACGTGTGCAAAAAATTGCAATCTTTAATTCATGTCTTTAATTCATGTGCACTCATGAAAAGTCTTTAATTCATGTGCACTCATGCACACCCACATATATACTTTTTCTAATTTTGGTGTCAACGACTTGAAACGTTGAGAAAACATAAAATTACCAAGTCGGGTTTTCTGGAAAAAATGAACTTCTTCGAGAATCAAAAAATTAAAAAGAAAATATTAAATTCTATTATATTAATAATTAGTATAGTTTAATGACAAAACGCTATTTTAATATATGGTGGATGACGAAGTCCATATACATGCATGTATATTATTAAATATGTAATAAATATAGTTTATTATTAATATCAAATAAATTGAAAATAAAATCAAGTGAAAATAGCCCTTCTAGACAGCAAGAGGAGTTAATATATATGATAACTATTACTTAAGACAACCATTAGATTATTGTTATTCATATTTCATAATAATAATAGCAACCATTGGGTTATTTTCTTAAGGGCTACGTGGATAAGGATTATCATTAAAACTACTCATAAAGCTCTTAGTACTAATAGCAGTTCAAAAAAAGAGAAAGATTGATTCATTCAAGCAGATAGTTTTTAAAACAATTATATTTGCTAGAATATAAGGTTATTAATTAAACAAAATATTTCGTAAATTCTTTCGTCATTATTCATTGCAAGCGAAAATGATTTATTGCTCGGGACATCAGAAAAACATTAAAATTGGAACAAGTTCATCATGTGATCATTAAACAGAATGCATATTAATATTCATAATTAGTACAAATATGAACATTCTGTTTTGTTTAAAGAATTCCTTCTGAACGGTCTCATTTTATAGGATTATAGGTCTTTGAAAGAAAAAATTTCGTGCAAAGTTCACAACTGTTAAATCAAGAGGAATGCAAAAACCAAATCACAGACTGGAGTAGGTGGTGTTGCACTGCAACAGTTACAACTATTAAGGTCTTATTATATGGCGTGTTGTGTATTCTCCAAGAGAGCAAACAGTCGCAAATGTCAGGTGGTACCGTTACGCGGAAGAGTAACACGTCGATCAATGAGTAAATAAAATTTATTATAATTATACTAGTGCATATAGAGAATCAAATGCCGACGTATAAGGACAGGCGATCAGAAACCAGCATATTAAACACCAACAAACATTTTGACATCGGTTTGTTTTTGTCGTTTGTATAAGTCCCAAAACAAGTGAATAAAGATTACTTGGTTCTGACTCTTTTACAGTTTTTAATAAACTAGAAATCAAAATAGTAGAAGTTCATATTGATCTATTAAATCAATGATCCATTATGTATCATTCTGGAGGAACGATTCTGCCGCACAACAGACCAATGTTATGGCAAGGCCATGTTACACTTCAATTTGCGTACATGATGCTACTAAATTATACTAAATACTATCAAAATGTCAAGTATTTGTTGTGAATTCAGGCATTTTACACATAAACTGCAACGTTACTTGTATGTTATGAAGCTGGGTCAAAAAGACCCTGTTATCTAAGATCGTTTTTTGACATATGTGCGGTTTCTAGGTTGGGTTTTCTATCTGACAACCTGAGAGCCTTCCCATAACATTGGTCTGGCAGAATCAGCCCATTAGTTACCAATGGCCCAGAAGTTCAGAATTTTCTCCTGAAAAGCCAGCAACTTGCGCCAAGAGCAAGCGATGTTAGACAGTGAAAGTGGTATTGGTAGCTTCAAAAATTATTCGCAATAATTAAATTTTCAAACAATTCTGGATGTATAAGAATTCAAAACAGATAGTAAATCCACACGTACAGCAATTACCAGACTGAAACTATAAGAACAATCAATTTAATTAAATTTTGACTAATATTTTTATTTATTTCGACACTATTTTTTATTTAGTTGTACCATAGCTGTTATATTTCTATCTAATGTGATACTTCAAAAATTACATAAAAAACGATTTATGTTAAATTAACTTTATGAGATGTGAATACAATTGTATTTAAATTTTTTGCTACATATGATCAAAATGTATTTAAATTGATATGCGATAGTAAGTCTTATAATTACTCTTTATTCCAATCATAATAAACATAAAAAATCGATGAAATTGCTCATATTATTTCTATCGATTTTCATCAAGAAGTAATTAGTTTATATATAATAATATAATATGCAATTCTATGTTTATATGCAAGTGAAACATAAATATTATTTTATATATGCCTGAACAACTATAATTTAAAAGATTCTATTATACAGACAGAAGTGCAAAAATTCTAGAAAACTTATTCTCTTCCATGAGAAACTGCATCTGAAACTGTATAAGAAAATGAACTTTACATTTCATTATGACGAACGATAATAACGATATCTTATTTCTGAGGTATATAATTCACTATGATTATTATGATGTATAAATAAACATAGAAATTGTTTGCAAATAAAAACATTATAACACAGGTCAACCATTATCTACCGGTACCGTAAATAAAAACAGATACCTCGCGAGCTATAGAAAATAATTGCAAATTTAAATGATTTCAAATCGCTTCGATCATAAGGATATATAACCAAGTGCGATTTTTAGTTCAACAAAGAAGCTTTCATATTGCCTATCATATTTGGTTTAAGTTTGCGAAATTGTTTTACTACCAATAAAAAATATTGAACTAGAAAACGACTCCTAATCAAAACTAGTACCAAATGGTGACATCATGAAATAAGCCAAATTAAAGATTTATTTAAAAATGTAATTGTGAATCTATACAACGACATTTAACAATTATCTAACATTACATCACATGTAACAATAAACTTCTTCAAAATTGACTATAATTTCAAAAAAGGACTCTGCTATGTAAAAATTTTCAACAAGTTCTACTAATTGGTTAATGGTTATATTACACAGACCAACGTAGATATAGAGCAGCATTTATTTATGAAATAAAGTTACTTTTATACTTTAGAAGTGATTTATGATCATTGCTATTAATTGATAGATTTCTTCTTGAAAAAAAGTTGAATAAGGTTCTATAATTTCACCAAGGCAAAGTCCTGATTTATCCTACATAGCTTTCATACAGTTTTGTATGTTTAATGGTAAATCATAATTTTACATTAAAGAAAATCAGGAGAGATTTGAATTATGACTCACACAGTCTTGAATTATCTTATATGAGCTTGTCAAAAGTTCATGACAATGGAGCAGCTACATCACTCACAATAAAATGACCAATTTACGAAAGGAATTTAAAAAATGTTTACGGATAAAAGGGAATATGTAATGTAAATACAGGTTTATTAAAAAAAATCGTTGTAATTATAGTGTCGAAATATAGTAATAATACACGCATAAGGTACATGACCAGTGGGTTAGAAATTGGCACGAAAATTAAAAATGTTTGGCTATGAAACTGACGAAGTAAAAAGGAAGTCTAGTAACTAGGAGCCGCATGGCTTTGAATCAATCGAGAAAAAATGATTCAATGGCAACTCTAACGTCGCGTTTAATATTTGTAATTTTTGGATATGAAGAAAAATTGTGATATTGATTTGTGAAAATTGTGAAAAATTGTGATATTGAAGAAAAAAGTGAGAAAATCCAAAAGTTAAATGATTTACATAAAGTGTTTTAGTAAAGTGACCAGATTTTTTTATTCCAAAACCAGGTTCTATAACTTGTAGTTTTTCTAATCTGAACAGGGGGCAATGGGCTAAGTAACATGTAATAATAAAAACTTATGTTTTGAATGAATCAATTTTTTGCAAGATAAGATAAAACTTTTTATATTTTTTGAAGCTATGATTTTTGCGTAGCGTAAAATTACCTTTATAGTTAACTTAATAGTATAAGAAGTATCGTTTTTAGTGTGCCAATTTCAAACAGAGTCTGGCCATTTGTCCATCTGTCCATTTGAGCTAATTTTCCAAAATAGAAGTTCGAAATTATTAGTGGCTATTAAATGAGTGAGTGGCTATTACACCTTTGGATTTTTGCATTCGACAATTTTCTTCTTCGTACCTTCGTAGATAGTAAATTGATGTAGTTTTATTGGACGAAATTTTAACCCAAATGTTAAACGGTTTGTCATATTTCTGCTTGGTCCTGCAATGTATTCACGAGCTTTGCTCATGATGATTTTTGGACCGACTATCTATTTACGAGTCAGGTTCGTAATGTTTATATTTGGGCTGACTATCTATTCACTAGTGTGGCTAGTCGTATTCATTTATGCCAAAATTTTCATCACAGGCCAGGCTCGTTAAAACATGGGGAGGGGTTAATAAGTAATAGCCAAGATTGCATTTCAACCAATACTTTACGAAAATTCAGGGCAATCCGAGACAAAAAACCTGAATCCGTGACAATTATGCTTCTAAAAACAACGAAACGCAATGGGAAAACCGGGACTGGGACATATGGTCACCTTAGATTTAGCGCATTCATATGTAAGTAATAGCATAATAAACAATATCATAAGTTTCTTACAATTGCATAGATCCAGGTGCACAATCGTTGAATGTTCCCAACACAATATTCCACCACAATTGCACCAAATGATGCGAACAGACGTGGAAGAAAATTAATCGGCACAAAAACGTCATATTATGTGATGACATGATTAGACCACCGGAGAATTTTCGAACGACTTAATTGCTTTCGTATCGATAACTATTCTGAGAGAAAACAGATGTAAAACAAACGACAGTACGACTACTATTACTAGACCTCCTCACTTAAGAGTATGTTTATTATCATCGATTACTTGCCATCTTTATTCGCAATGGAATTGTGGATAACAATTTTATTGCTAACTCTATTTAACTACAATTCGAAGTGCATCGGCGAAGTAATATTCAGCTTAATTTATGATCAAAACACTCTAAAGACTCTCTTAGGTATATAAAATACTAATACAATCAACTTTAGTTCATGACACGCCAGTCAATATACAAATGCAAAATATTATATATAAGTGTGTGTCTGTTTTAGTTCAAATGAGGCCAGTTCCAGTAGAAATCAGATAAAGAAATATAAGTTAATAATGCAAACTTTTTTAGGCTACTCTATCAAAAGAAATTATTGGAAATATTAAAATGCACTAACATTTTATTAAAGTAAATAGAGAACGTGGAACATATGATTAAAATCTCAATCCCTGCAGCCAATATAATTTTTACTTCTCATAATTTAATGTACAAAATTACTTAGAGTAGGAAGTAGCACAAAGGTCCAATTTGACTTTGAGCAATTATATTGAGAAAACCAAACCAATTATATCACAACAAATAACACATATCAAACGAACGGTCAATTACACAGGCCAACAAAGAAAATGGTGCAAACGATTTGAATGCTGTTTTTCAGTATATTTGGGGCGCTGATTTAAAAAAATGACATTGTTTTTTTCTATGAGCTTTAGTTTTCAAGATATGATATATATGATATATAAGGAATGAAAGTACAAAATAGTAATACAATTCAGAATGTTACTTTAATGAGATACGCCTACTCATACATACAAACTTACAATACCCATTCGGCCTTAGTTGGGACATTAGTTGACACTGTGAAAAGTTCTTTTCCGTGACGACCTGCAATGGATCTGGTTTTAGCAACTTATCGGTATCTCAAAAACTAGAGCTGATACAAAAAAATGGTTTGCAGATTTGAAATCAGCGCAAAAAATACTATAAAAATCAGCTCTAACATTTGATGCACCAAACTAAAAAAATTTTTTGTAGGCCTGTGTTATCTGACTAAGTTCAGTAAAACTCAACTAAATCATCTGTTTCTTCAAAAAAAAATACCTGGTCTTTTTTGCCCCATATACGAGATAGAATGGGACGGCCAGGGAACAAACAGGTCCTATGTCCTATTTTTAATTTTAAAGGGATTTCATTTTTTAATTTTAAAGATAACATTGCATATGACCTAGATCTGATTTATTTAGGCATAAAGCATTGTAAAATTGCTTTTTTAACTTAATTTACTTTTTTATTTACTTTTTTTCATTATTTACAACTTTGCCAAGGTAAAGGTTTAGTCGGTCTTTTTTACTCCCACCCACGTGTAAACTTTTATAGAGGTTATATAAAAAACTTTTGAATCTAACCTAAAATTAACAATGCACCTTATAAAACGATTATAAAAAAAATTATATTAAGGTCTCGTAAACTAAACAACAGTGCATACGACTAAAAAAAACTAACAACGAAAGAAAATGCTTTTGTTATGGATTTTCAAAAATTGTCGTTCATTTTCCGATAGCAACGTCGTAAGAATCAGGGTAACAATTCGTTATAAACCCTTTTACCTCTACTTTCAAACATTGGTATTATCATGTTATTAAAATAATCAATAAATAAAATCGAAATGCAAAAAGTATAAAAATTGGCACATCAATCGGACAATTTCCATTTTGCTATGACTAAATATACGTCTTATATTTGTAATATTCATTTAGTAAGCAAGTATTAAAATTAATTTCTCGGTACACTAGTTCCCTTCATGTTTATCTATGTTTCTAATTATTCGATGCACCATTTTAGAATTATTTGCGCGTTGGAAGCACGCGGTGCATTCGGCCTTTGGTCATTAATAAGGAACGAAAACGAATTAATTCATCGAGACGAGCCGTGATCAGCATTTTTAACGAAAGCTCAAGGCGCGCTTTTCTCTTTCATTTTGTTTATTTTCGCTTTCGATGAATATTTATTTATGACGAACCCACCCAGGCTTCAGGGAGTCATTGGCTTTGAATCAGAATTAAACTTATGTCTGACTCGGCTCCAGAAAAAGTTATTGTTATATCACTTTTAATAATACATTTGCTGCCTCAAGTAAGACTTATGATTTGTAGACATTCTCTATGCATACATATTGAGAATTTACTAAACGCTGACGTTCTCCTTACAAACTGTTGCATCTAAATTTTTTGAATTACGAATGATATGTGCGATAATTAACTTCCCGTAGGGTAAGTTATCGTAAATTGAAAATTTTTGCACATTTTCACATTTAAAAGGTTTCTAAACATATTGGCATATCTTGCATCAATGTGTGTTTCGGGCGCACGGATCAACCGATTTGAATAATTTAAAAAACATTAGATTCCAACTAATGGAAATACGTGCTGATTAGTTTTTGTGAAAGATCGGCTGGACCGATTCTTCGTAATTAAATGTCAAATTTCTTTTTTCTTTTTTTAATAAAACTTAACATGACTCTTGAGTTTATGATCTACTAAAAGAACATCCTATAATTTTAGAAACCCGCGAAATTGGTTAAATTATAAAAAATCGTTAAATTTCAGGACATACATACATATATTATAACTTTGTTTGATATATATTAATTGGAAATCGCTTTGATTCAAATTTAGTGAAAACGAAAACTTTATTCCGAAATTAAAAGTAGAAACTTGATCTTATTTAGATCTAAATCTCACTTCTTATTGATTCAGTAAATACTCGTACATACATCGAAAAGTTTATGCAACTTGCCTGAAATCAAAATGCCACTTACACCTAATTTTTTTTACCAAAATTTTAAAAGATTTTTCAGACCTAACTTTATTTTAGACATACGCTAATCGTTCTATAGGTGACAGTCAAAAATTCCATTGTTCTTTGTTAGAGTTACAATAGCTAATAATTTCTATTATTATTGAATAATAATTTTAATTAGTTAATTAATTGATGATTATAATATGAAATAATAACTATCGTTTAATGGAAAACTGTTATTTTAGCATTTGTTGGTTGTTCCGTTCTTCGACTTTACTTGACTTTTTTTGACTAACATTTTTGTCAAGTGATCTGTAATGTTTGTTCTGATTTATTTATTTTTTAAATCGATTTTCCGAGCCAATAGCGTTGAAAAACGAGTATTTTCAAACTGAAACGAATCAATCTATTACATAGCAAATAGCAGTCAAAATATTATATTAGCTTAAGTAATAAAATATGTTCTACAGGCTCGCTCTGATGTCAAAGTTTTCGGTGACACAATGTTTGACTTTGACGAGCGTCGTTCACTTTTTTTTCAAGATTTATGAGAACAGGTAGGTCAACGACATCACACAGTGCACTTCGAAGACAATAACAATAAAAAATTCCTTGTCACCTAAAAGGCGTTTGTTGGAATATATTTCGAACGCTTCTTTCAGAGAAATTTACATTTTTTGAATCCGTAAAATATTGATTCTGAATAATGCATTTAAAATTTGTAATTTATATTAATATTTTCTGGGCGCCAGATTGTTCATTTTGCTTTAGAATGTATTTGACACATTTTAAATTTTCATTATGAAATTAAAAATAAATTAACTTAAGACATTACAATTTTGAAATTTTATGTATTTATTGGACCAGAGTTCTATATGATTGGTAAATAGTTTAGATGTTTAGTTAGGGTGGTTTGAAAATTTTTATATCACTTTTTTGTATTACTTTTTTAAGTGGTATATATTTTGCTTTGCTCAATAACAATTTAGTTAATTTATACTAAATGAAGCGTGTTTTATTGTTCTTTATATATTCGTATGTCCGCCAGCAAGTTCATTTATTCTATTTTATTTCTATTGCCCTCACTTAATAATCGTTAGAGCAATTAGACAACACAGACAATTAGACAAATTTAACAGATAAATATATCAATTATTATCAAAATTCTACTTCATATTAGTTACTAGTATAAATCGTGAAATAAATCAACATTACAGACAACATTGCAGTTTCAGAGTTCCACACTAAAGTATTCTAACGTAGTGTAATCAACTTTGGGAAAAAATTTTGTTTTACATCCAAAAATATTAGGAAAACAAAAAATCAGTAAATATAAGACTATACATATATGCAAATAAAAACCAAAAAAATCCGTTTGAAATGAAAAGATTATTTTAGGTTCAAAAGCCTGGCAAAGATCATAAATATTGATATCTTTTGTCTTGACAACGTTTTAGTATTGAGATTTATGCGTCATCTCATTAAAAAGCCACAATTATTAGGTAAAATATAGAAGAAATGGAATGTGCGCCAAAAGTTACACGTTATCGATTGAATAAAGGATTAAAATTCAGAACAATATTTGAGAAGTGAAAACTCAAATACTAATAAAAATAAAATTACTTTGTGTTGTGGAGATGATATAATTTAATTTTCTCCGGTATCTTATATTAATGTTATATAGTTATATTGTAGAGTATGTCATAGCCTTAAGGAAAATCGCAATAATAATCATAGTGTTAATTTAGCCATATAGATATAAAACTGCTTCCAGGGAATGAATGTAAGCTTTTACGACTAAAAGTAAATTGCTTTAGAAACATTGTATTTATATCGAGCTCATGCTAATGATAAGCTAACTTTTTTCGAGCAATTCCACTTACACAAAATTATAATGCGCTGAGATCTGTACTATAAACATCATCATATAGGATGGTCATCTAAGCTGTGTTGTATTTATGAAGAATTTTAATAATATGAAATAAACAAATATCCTAGAGACATTTAGTTTATTTGTGTTATTAAATAATTATAAACCAGTTTGATATTCTTGCATTTTGTAGTTAGAAGGTGCAGGTGCGGATTACAGTCGCAGCTTCTGATTTAAATGCCGTTTACTGCACCATGTCAGTGCATTTAGTATGTAACGTTGCATGTTTAATTACATGTAAGATATAAAAATAAATCGTGAATTGAAGGAAAAAAACTTTAAAGAATCACATAGACCCAAATATTACCTACATTTAAAAATATTTTACCTTTTTTTATATAAAGCAATTTTAATATTTTCCAACTATTTTATTTCGCAACGAAATGCCTTTTTTTTCTAAATTAGAATATATCATTACACAGCATTACTTAATCTTAGTATTAATTACGTTGTAGACTTCAAAATAGCAATTTTCTGTTTTGAAAAATTATGTAAAAACCACAACTTAAATTTATACAATATGATTTTTGTAATAACGCAGGTAATTGAATATTGAAAATTTATAAACAAATATGTTCAACATTAAAAAAAATAATTTACTTATTGCTAGTAATTTGCTAGATTACTTCCAGATTATACTGTTGTACTCTAAATATCGTAAAGGCTATTATTTGTTATTATAGGTGAATAGAAAATTATTATCTTTTAAATTACTGTATTTTATAGCTTATACATAGTGCTTTTAAAAAATAACTTTTTCTCTATCCCAAAATATCATATCTTATTTCACTATTTTTCTTTATAGTATTTCTTTATACAGCTAAATTTCGTAACTAAAAAAATATAGATCTTTCTCATTACTGAAAAGTACTATGATCAAAGAAATCGATCAAAATTGTACCACAAGGCGTACGTAATTGCTAATAAATAAAATATTAATAGGTTTTATTTATAGGTTTTTATAAGCAGAGTAAATTATCTATAATTATTCGATATTTATTGAAATGTTCGAACTACAATGATCTATTGCAATTTGAAAAAAGTAATTGGTGGTGAAATGCAATTGTGAGAAAATAACATCGTTTTATATTATCATGTGTTTTTTAGATCAAATGGGACTAGTTCTTAGAGATAACTGATAAAGCGATGTAAATTATTGCATAAACTTTTCATTAAAGCAGATAAGAAATAATAACTATAAAATGTATATAGAAACTTCAAAAAGTATTACAATCCTAGACCCTTCAAAAAAATGTTCAATTTTCAGCACTTAATACACTGAATTACAAATTATTTTTGCAATATTTTGCAAATTAGCATTATTTGATAATGCGTTATATATTTTGCCATTTGCCTAACTTTAAAAAGCTAAAACATACAAACTTGGGTATCAAAGTACAATTATGAAAAAATAAAGTCGTTTCACATATATCATATGTATTTTTTAGTTTAAATGTGACCAGTTCGTGTAGATATGTGATAGAGCAATGTAAGTTTAGTAGGAGAAAATTATATACATACCAAACCAGGAAAAACACAGAAAAAAAATAATTATGTAAAATTCATTGCACACTATATATTAGTATAATATTCTTTACATAATTTTAGTGTTCAATAAATTTTACATAATTAATTTTTTTCTGTGTTTTTCCTGGTTTGGTATGTATATAATTTTCTCCTTTTTATATATTTATATTTATATGAATTTTTGTATTTATGTAATATGTTTTTTAGATTACTGAATGATGACACACGTCAAGTGTCGAAGCATTTAATGGAATAAATTATTTTTCTATTTAATCTCTTTTTAATTCGCCGATTGGACTGCAAAAAAGTATGTCAAACATATATATATATATATATATATATATATATATAAGCATTAATATCCCAGTCGCTTGAATAAAATTTTAAATTCCTAGCATTTAATTCATTAAATTACAAATTGTTTTCGCATTATATAGGTTATATATTTCTCAAATTTAATGAAAATAAATTATAATGATCTTTTGCAACTTTAAAAAAATAAAATATAATCCGTTAGTAAAGGAGCATACATACATAGGAAGTAAAAATTTTGTGGAATCATACAATTCGTTCAAAATTTGAATCCATGAATTAAATTGGTTGGAATGTATTATTATGACTTAAAATTTGAATTTGAACAAAACCAACTTTATATTATTCTGTGGATTTTTTTAAATGAAACGTCCTGAAACTATGATAGATCCAGCACTGTTAATAGAGTGAGTAGAAATCAAAGCAGCCCTTAACGCTTAACTCCAGCTGTCACATATAACATAGTATTACGTGTATCGTAAGTGCAACCTTAAGAAATTACTTCATTTGTCGCTACAGGTTTATAATGATATTTTGTGATAAAACCAATCATCTCCTGCATAATGCAACGCCTCGCGTTGCTTGATTCACTAACATCTTAATTCGCATCGCTCGCAAAAGACAACTCGAACAAAAAGTCGTTAATAATACGTTTAGCCGAAACCACTTGCGTTGACTGAATTATCTCAAACGTACTTCACGATACTTATAAATTTAGATATTGAACATCAATTATGATGTCCTTAAGAGGGGTTCACATGTTCAGATATATTTAATCTAAAGACAAAATCAATTTGATTTATGTATTCAATATGGCATTTTTTGAAGCCACGAGTAAACACATGATCTCGCTTAAGATTTTTGTGTATAATAATGAAATCAATTAAATTACTAATACACAATTGGAAGCAATGTCGATCGATAAGTATATAAAAGCAATTATAAGAGATTTTATTGATATTCTAATATTATAATTTTTGTTAAGAATTTGTTTTAAGTATTTTTATAAATGAGGTGTGATAAAGTGTGATTTTTTTTGAGGAAAGCATTAAACCTTTCCTTCTTTTTGCCACATTTATACCATATATTCTTTATTTAAAATACTTATTATTGTTCCACCAACATATATGTTAAACACAATACCTACAGATAAAATATCCAAATGGAAAAGTTGGCAAAATATTTATAATTACTGTATTAAATATTTTAATTAGCACAGATATTGGTGCATATTAAGCATTTTTTCTACAATAGCCTAATTGTAAGTAAATTGGTATCTTTAATTTTTTTATTACTTATTATTATTACATAATCGTCATCTTCTTAATACTTCGTGTTTAAAATTAAAGATGTTGTATAGTTTCATAATTTACCAATGTGTAGCAACTATATCAATCTAATTTATATTTTATCAACAAATTTAATCAAAACCAATTTTCTACAATCTGAATATTTAAAATGCAGGATATACACGAATGTTAAAGCTTGACTTGTTTTTCAAAAATCGTTGCCTTTTAAATATAAACGCATTCAAGCACAATAAATCACCGAATTGCCAAACCTTATTCATATTATAAATCAATATTTGACAAAATATACTATCATTAGTCGAATTAAATTTCAAGATTAGGACAAAATTGATCATTATCAAATCGAATATTGAATAATTTTAATGTAGTTTTATAACTTTGATTATTGGTCCATCGCACTATATTGGTCCGAAATGACAAAACAACTAGTTTTCGAACTTTTCAAATAGTAAGCTCCTGAGCCTATAAATAATAGATAACTATAAATGATTGTTTTTATTTATAACTAATGGCTAATTACATCTCTCAAAAAGCAAATGGGTAACATTTGCACTTTTTCTCAGAAGGTATCACCAAAATAGACTCACACCGTCAATACGCTCTTCAGCTTTTATCTAATAGCATGTGAAATTGTATCTGTCAAAATGATCAAATAGGCTTTAAAAAAATATTCATTCGTTATAGCTTTTTCTGTGATTTCAATAACATACCCCAAAAAATAAAAATATCTTATTTTTTTATTTTAACTTATTTAAATTTCATTTTTAATTTCCTGTAAAGTAAGTTATAGTGATCGCAAAAAAATCTAAAAAACAATTTTTTGCATATTTTTACGTTTCAAAACCTCCTGAGCTTTTTAGAAAAAATGTGTGTATGTTACGGTGTTTATAATAAGTATTTATATATATATATATATATATATATATATATATATAATTGTGAATAAGTATTGATAAATTTTTATTTAATTGAATTAATAAAATTTTTAATTAAGACAAAATTTTTAATTAAAAAATATTGAGTGAGCGACACATCTAAAATCAAAATTCGGGGTCAAATGGCAAAACATTCAAGAAAATATTGAAAAAAATCTAGTAGTTCTTCTGCATCATAATTAAATTCTTATAATTTTCGTCGCTTCCTGGCTCTTTCTACTATTGACTATTTACTTAAATGATCTATTGAGGTTTTTTGTAGAATGCAGCAGTAACTTGCAAACATTTTTACATACTCTAAAAAAATGTTCTGTATTTAATTATGTCAGCAAAAACTAATGTAACGAAAATAATACAAGTTACATGTAAAATTATTCATTACGTGCATTTCAGGACGTCATATCTATGAAGCACAAAATGCGTTATCTTTTTAAGTTTTTAATATAGAATCGCTGTTTTTTAAATCCGGCGGCTTAAAAACAAACAAGAGTAGGTCTATAGATAAAATAATTCCTAACCAATGGATTTTGACGCTAAATTACTCAAATCACCTACTTTTGCTCTTCGAATTAGATTAATATTTATTCACAGCATCAGCTCTGTAATGTAAGCCAAGTCTAAGTAGATACATCATCGATATTTTTTGCATGTATTCATTTTTTCTCGCGGGTAACTTTTTTCTCCGGGCATTGTGTCCGAAGACATGTATGTACGTAAACATATTCATCTGCAAGGCAACGTGCTGTTTTTTTTGCACTTCGTCCATCTTTTCATTCTTTTATTATTGTTATAAGATGACTCGGCGTGGGTATTGAAAACACCTAACGATATTTATATGAGAAATACATTGATTGATTCCAGTCGGTTCGAACATCATTTCCTGGGTACTTATAACAATTATAATTCATAACAATAATTAATTATTTAGTACGTCGACTTCTAAGAAGTCAGTCATGAAAGAATAGATATCAGTCCTACCTTCTGCTAGAGAGTTAGGTCCACAGTAACTAAAACGATAAAAAAACTTACCACAATTATTGGATTATCAACTAATAAAAGTTGCAACTGTAAAAGCGATATGCGATATCTAAATTGCAGTACATTTTTTCTCATAATTTTCTTCATATCGAATAATATATGAATAAATTACATAAATACATGACATTGATAATAATATTGCAACATCTGGATACAACTTTATTGCACTGCATTAAAAAAAATGCAATCTCGACCGTAACATATTTAAAATATAACTGTTTCCTCTGGGACTATTAATTATAAATAAAGGTAAATTAAGATTGTCCATTGATTTATAAACTAAGACAACACAACCACTTCCAAGTCAAACTAGCAAAATTAGGATAAAAAGCACGATTTATTTGAAAAAAAAATGGCAAAAATCTAGTCATATCACAGGCAACTGCCCTTCGATATCGATCTATGGGGAGCAAATTCCATAAGATGATTCAGTAAAGTACTTGGGCCTTCACCTAGACAGAAAGTTAAACTGGAAAATTCATATAAAAAACGATAAAACAATTTCAGAAAACTATATTATTTTTTAGGACGCCGTTAACTTATAATGAACTATTAGTATACAAAACCATTCTAAAACCTACATGGACATACGGCATCCAGTTCTGGGGTTGCGCTAGTAAAACTAACATTAACATAATTTAAAATTTTCAGACAATTTTAAAAAAGGTTTTATTAAAAAAACGAGGCTAAAAAGAACATACCCGCTAACTCTGCAACATTGATAAAATTTTAATTCATATCTATTTTTATCTTTTTTACTTTTTTTTTCTTTACTTTTGTAAAAAACCGTCATTGAATTGTACTTTGTATTTGACTTCTACTAATATGTAATATATAAATTTATAGGTTATATATAAATATTTTAATAATGAGGTAAGGATTTGTAATTTGAGTAAGGTTTGACAAAAATCAAATTAAAAAAAGTATATTAACTCTTTTTTTAATCAATACTTTGAAACCTTAGTATTCCCAGATTAAGTATACCACACACCATTTTTTTTTTTTTTTTGGTAGAGTACATGAGAGTATAGATGTAATTTATGAGCTCCAAAATACCTTCATCTGTAAATATTAGAAACAATTTATAATTATTAATCATTTGAAAATATTAGACATTTTTAAATATAAATGGAACAATTATAGTATGTACTAAGGAACGTGGGTAGTTAGCATTAAAGACATGAAATACTCGAAGCAACCACAATTCTAAAAGATCGTTAATACATAAACCTTTGCAACATTTTTCTTATTTAATGGATTTTATGTTCAAAACCAAGCACGAAATGTACAAATATATGTAGTGTTCGTTCTACAAAAAATATAAAATTTTTGTAGAACACTGCGACGAATACAAATAAGTCTAAACAAGGTGTACTTGTTTAAAATTATCTAAACGAGATGATTATATAAACCCAATTTAAATTTTTAAAATATCGTTTGAAATTGTGACCAGTTCCAATTGTTTTCTTTGGTGAGCTATAAAATTATGTATACTTATGTTACCGTGGGTGTATGTGCGTTTGAAGGAATAAAATTATATGCATATGAATGTGAGGTAACCTTTAAATATATTCATTTTTTCAATGCATTCATTCTTGTGCATGACCTCAAAGGTTTACAACTCTCAGCCCTAAGCAAAATGTGAGTTTCATTCTAATTTCTTTTATTTTGCTATTTCTATACATGTCTAACCGCAATAAAATATTACTCTAAGGAGACAGAACATAAGTTTTACTGCATTTTTATTTTAGTACTAGAACTAGGCACTGTCCAGAACATCAAGCGGATAGTTAGGAGGCTCGATACCTGTATATATATATATATATATATATATATATATATAATAATCATATATATTTCAAAGTAACTAGCAGCCGATTCGTCGAAATAAAAAAGGTATAAAGTATAAAAACTTTTATTTATACGTTTCGACACAAGATGCGTGTCATCATTCAGCAACACATGACAAAAACACTCAACAAAAATTTATTTAAAAAAAATTAAACTTATAACATATTAGAAAAAAACATTTTTATAGAAAAAATTATGAATAACGAATTTTTGCTGAATTAATAATAAGAAATAACGATTATGAATAACGAAGTTTTGCTTTCCGCTTAAAGTTATGAAATGTAACATTGTGAAGCAAGAAACACGCCCATACCGAGCACCATACTCGACTGTCAGTCAGGCATTAACCATCTTTATTCATAATATTCTAAATATCCCAACCAATTGAATTCATAATTTTGTATCTTTCTTAGGGATACATCCCTTTCCAGCATCCTTTTCAATGTTGAGTGCCTTTCGATCCATACCGTACCTTTATGTCACTAATATTTCAGTAAAATTGTTTGTAAGTCTATTTCGACGAGCAAAATACTGCAAAATTATCATTTATAATCAATGTAGATATAATTTTAGCAATGGCCGGCTTATTTAGGTTATTTATACTCTTTGACGTTGACCATAATTTTGTCTTATATCTAATATGGAAACGTGAAAGAATGAATCTTTCTAAACCACTGCAATAGTATTCAGTTATTTTATAAATTATTTATTTCAATAAATTTGGAAAGCAAAAATATATTATTGGTAACTTTAAGTATTCTTAAAGCTCAACATAAAAACTCATACGTACCCGAATTCTATCCATAATAAAATAACATAATAACAATTTTAAATAATAAATGAATGTCTGCCCGAAGGCAAGTCCAGGGTATGTAAGCATTTCAAATCAATGATTGCCTTTCTTTCCCTTATTTGTTAATATCATTACTATTTCATTACCATTTTCACACTTTTATACACTTCTAACCATTTTTAAGTTTCAGACGTTTCTGAACATTTTAGCATATCTTAGAAAATTCGGATAGATGCGTGTGTGTGTATGTGCGGATACAAATTTGCGTCGACGATTTCAAGAACACGGATTAACCGATTTGAATAATTCAAAAATTGCCTGTTTTTGGCAGGTCGAACCGTTCAGGAGATACGAAGCATCGGCGCAAAAAGAGCTAAAAATTACGTTAATTGAAATTTTTTGAGAAATAGGTTGGAATGATTCAAAAAACATTTTGGTTGTGTTGTGAGTGTAAACAAATGATTAGTTTTTGGGAAAAGCAGACAATTTTTTATATCAAAATTTCAAAAAAAAATGTTTTTTCATTTTTATTTTTTTTTTTCAAATATAGAAAATTATTAGGATTTTAATCCTAATTTATATTTTAGCAAATACATTTTATATAATTCTTAGAAATATGAGAACAGGTTCTTCATTCTAACTCCACTTGATTTGTTTATTTACTTTTTATGTAAACATATATAAACGTCAATTACAATACTTTATATTTTGTATACGAATAATGAAAGTTGCAGTATTTATAATAATATATTTAAAAAATATTTAAAATTTCACGAACATTTAATTACGATTCAAAAAATTCCAGCAATTTGCCTTAAAGCACGATGCCAAGCACCCCTAGTTCTATAATATATTACGTAAAAAAAAAAATAATGATAATAAAAAATCATAATACTTTCTTTGAATAATTAGGTTCATCGGTATATACATCACTTTCATAATATCAAACGAAATGAAAAGTGAAAGACGCAGATGGCACGCTTGCATCGTTCCGACTCAGAAACCAAGAAACTCAAAACAGCCGAAGAGATATAAAACAAAAGTCCCGGCAGTATTCCAAACAAAAGGCTATAGAGTCAGACTTGAACTTTTATTGTATTAGTAGAGATCTTATAATAAATTCGAATTATTCAACATCATGACTAGAAACCGAAGAAAGAGCGAATGCAGTTCTTCCAGCGGCGGCTCATGCTGAGGCAGATGAAGAAATAAAATATGCACAATGGCAAAAATCTACCTACATCGATATTAATGACTAGAAACTCTACTCTAACTATCAGACTGTATAGAAAATACACTCTTATTATGTTATTTAAAACTACTTAAATCAATAGAAAAAACAATTATAGGGTAGAGCGGAGCTTGAAGGTCCGCGGGTAAAAATGTCCACTAACAATATATCAAAAACATGCAGTTAGGCATTTTTAACAACAATATTTAAAAGTATAGGGCACAAGATGTATAAACAGCCATCACCTTAATTCTTACGACATTGCTATCAGCAGATAAATGCCCATGTTTGAAAAACTGTAACAAAAGTATTTTCTTTCGTCGTTAGTTTGAAGAAATCAGTTTAGTTTACGAGACCTTATATAATTTTAGGTATACGATATTTAATTGTTTTATAAGGTATATTGTTAATTTTAAGTTAAATTCAACAGTTTTTACATATCCTCTATATTAGCTTACATGTGAATGGGATAAAAAGGTCAAACTGAACATTTTATCCTGGCAGAGGTGTAAGCAATAAAAAATATAAAATCAGTTAAAAAAATAAATTTTACAATAATCAAATTGATTCAATAGTTATTTCAACTCTGCTGATGAATATTCTTGATAAAATACCGGATCAAGGTTATATATAGTGTTATTTTTGTAAAAAAGGTGTCCATAAAATTTATATTTTGCATTGATTGAATATTGTAGCAATTATTTCGTAAAATTCCTTTAAAATTTAAATGAGCCATTGGATCTGTGTGCGCCCTGATTGCCTCATTTTACCTCGTCTATGGGATAACTAAAGACAGATAACAAATTTTAGGGAAAAAAGGTAAAAAATACATTTCTATAAATAGGAATTAACTGGAATTTTCACTTTTCATAGTTTGGTAGTTGTTTGTTTGATATGCGTTATGTGTTGTGGTGTAATTCATTCGGTTTAGACAAAATTATTACTTAGAGTCAAACTAGACTTTTGTGCGCTGCCTTACCATATAGCAAATTTAACAATTTCGTGGAATTTTTGTTTTTAGCATTTAGTAACATCAAAATCTAGATTCATAGTGTCTAGAACTGATTCAAACTTAATATTTAGTTTAATATTCAGAAACTTAATTTAACCTGTCGCATATAGGCGACACCCAGTGTCCCGGCTCTGATTTATTACTCTGAGTTCAAATGATTGGAAATTTTAATTAGGGAGAATTTTATTATGTAAGTGTAAGCCAATAAAGAAATAAAGAAATATAGTGTAAAAATTGCAGAATATACCACAATATTCTACATAATTGAAAAAACAGTTGATTTCAAGTTTTTACTTTAGACTTATCATACCCTAGGGTGAAACCTGGCCAAATTTGGGCCCGGGCCGCCGCTGAGTTCTTCCATTAAGTTGCACGATCTGAGAGATGAATTGTGATTGTTGGATAACAAAGAATGGAATGAATTTGCAGCAATTGCGCGATGAGGTCTATACTACGAGTACGTGAAACGTTTGCGTACGTGCGTTCATGTGTGAACGATGCACATGCCTAGAAAATGACGATCTTAACTCACAATCAGACGAAATCAGCGTTGAAATCAATTTTTATAGATTCCGATTAAATAATTCACCCTAATCAACTTCGATCGTCTACTCAGTTGCTTTATATTATGTGCCGGGATGAAATTTACAATAACTAGCTGTAAGTGGAATTCTGTCTTAAGGCAATTAGGGCATCGTGCCTTAAGGCAAATTGCTGGAACTTCCCGTACCAAAAATTATTATTTTTTTTAAAAACGATTAACATTTTTGAAAAAAATTTACTTCGAAAAAATAAGATTTTTGAGAAACTATAAATTGGACAAAAAATTACTTTTTTTGAAAAAAAAAATTTTTTTTTTAAATTTTTTTTAAAAAAAAAATTTTTTTTATTTTTTTTTTTGAAAAAAATGTTTTCTTTATTTTGACATATTTTGGAAGATCTGAACTTGTTTTTCAAAGCAATCGTACTGCTTTAACTGCATAGAGACAAAATATAAAGCGCGTAAGCGCGGCGTCGCTGTCTAACGGGTAAACATTGGTACGGAACCCATAGAAAAATGAACAAAATTCAAACTTATTGTTAAAATCTCTATAAAATATCTGAAAATTTGATGTGCATATGTCTAATGATCATTTTTGACCGCCAAATGGCATTTTTTTTTACTTTTTTCGTTAGATCTCCGAAACCGCTAGACCTGCCTTTATGAAAATTTGATCAATTCTTTATCTTGTCAATACAAGTAAAATGTTTTTTGAATTATTAAAATCGGACGCTCCGTTCTCTTAAAACCAGTAAAGTTAAGAATATTTTAATCAACAGTATTCAAAAGTATATGGAAAAAGATGTATAACCAGCCATCACTTTGATTTTTACGATGTTGCTTTAGAGAAAAAAAACTTTAAAGCAATGATTGAATATCCATCATAACAAGAGTATTTTCTTTTGTTGTTATTTGTTTTAGTTGTGATCGTTGTCACTCAGTTTACGAGATCTTAATATAATTTTAATGTGTACTTTATTTAATTGTTTTATAAGATAGATTGTTAATTTTAAGTTAGATTCAACAATTTTTTTTATATAACCTCTATGAAAACTCACTCCTACATGGGCTAAAAAGTGCCATTTGAACCTTTACCGTGACAAAAGTGTAAAAAGTAAAAAATAGCAAATGAAAAAATTAAAGTTTTTTCTATAGTTTTTTAGCCGAAATAAAAGCATATATTAGCTTTTTAAAGGTAAACACAAAATAAGTAATTTTTAATATGCATTGTTTTTTTGTTAGCAATAAATTTGGAATTCTTAAAAATGTTTCAACGCCGAAATAAACTTCATATTAATATATATATATATATATATATATATATATATATATATATATATAATAGGTTCACTGACCAAATTAGTTATATATTATTTAAATAATTACTTTTATATGTCTATCACATCATTTATTGCTAAAATATGCTAATTAAATTTTAATTTGGTGATATTTGAAACTGAGAGTTTCAACTTGATTCAGTGGATAGGGGAGACTGGGTACAGTTGTGCCACTTTTTTATCAGTAATAATTTTGTTCAGTGGGAGAATAGTGAATGAAATGGTAATTTGAAGATTTGCCTAAAATTCTGACCTTAAATACGATGGATTTGTCACAAAATCAAATCATACTAGAAAAGGGCGAGTGCAACACAGTCCCTCTGGTACAAATTACAAAATAGGTTAAAAAACAATAGCTACTTTTTGGTCGTTAATAACAACAATATGGAACTCAACACAACATAAACATTGAAACAAAGATTATGAGTAAATTATCGCAAAGCATAATTTCTTAACAAAAGATAACAACAGTTCTTCGTAAAATCTTTTTTTTATTATATTGAATTTTCGTTTTTTTTCTCTTTCGTATTTTGTCTTAGTTAATTTAATTTTTTTTTATTTGGTTCATACGAAAAGGACAAGAAATACATGTCACAATCATGCCCACAAAATTTCTCACTACCGTACCTTTGAAAACAAATCATCATTATGACTGAGCTAAATTATCTATCTATCGTAAGCATAAACTAATGGTAAATAACTACTAATGTGTTCAACTTACAGAAAATAATAAACAAAGTTATATATCAGTATATTATCAAAAGAATTCGAACATGAAAAATTCAGCACGTTTCCAAACCCGATACTGCTTTATGTCTGAAAATAAAATCAATCCGCACATATTTCAATCGGCGCTCTGGCATATTCGAGAGGCTTAAGATAGTTTTTAATAAAATCCGATCTGCTAAGAAATAATATGTTTGATGTTTCTATATAAACTCTTCTATTGCATAAAAACAAAATAATCATTTATATGTGAACGTAATACATAACCAGTTCAGTTCTAAAAATAGAATTTTGCTCTTGCGTACTGCAGACATAGGTAGATGTGTTGGTCTGAAGGCATTTTCATAGAGATTCTCCAAAGAGCGAAGCAGGTTTTGAGGACGTGCCCACAGATTTATCTCAGAGTCTGATCCTCGTGTGTTATTATTGCCAAAGATAATTCTTCTCTCCCATATCTTGAGCACTCTTAGCTTGCGCATTCAGCATGAGTGCGCTGACATCACGTGATAGATCAGCTGATAGTATATGAAAACTTTTAAATATAACCACTGCTAAGTCTACACAATATAAAAATTGCTACGGATCAGTCAGCGAGCTGAATAAATTAATTTGATAAAATCAATCATATTTAATTGGTCGGTGCTCTTGCGTGTTCATAGATATATTTATGAAGTTTATGAGGATGCGCTTCAAGATTATTTTGCTTCGAAGGATAGGGCACATTTTTGCAAGGCATGATAAAAGCTCGAAACAAATAAGCACGTATAGCATGTTGCCTTTATGCAAATCAAAGAAAATTTCCAGTTAAAGAAATGAGGGATTGTTTTGGACGTAAAATATACAAGTGGGTCCTTTTTAATTATAAACCACGCTGTAGAATAGTTTACTTCAACTTGCACCTTCGGTAAATAACCAAATAGAGTAACGTACCTAATAAACAATTCAGAATTTGTATTTCATACTAAAATAGTCTAAAAAAATAGCATTTACGAAAAAAATCAAATAGTTTTTGAAACTTAAAAAATTACATTTTTGACTGTGGTAAATGTAAACCACATTTCCGCAATGCGGTAATTTTTCAAAATTTTGAAATTAATAACAAGATAAAAAAATGAGTTTTTAATAACTCATTGATTGCTTATAATTTAAATCATATAACTTCTTCGATCATAGACCAATAAGCCATTGAATATAAAAATACTCATTTTTGTCTCTATGGCATATCAAACTCAAATGTAATGTTTCTTTTATTTTATCTCAATCAATTCAGCTCATCTCCCCATGTGGCAAACCGTCCATACAAATACATATTACAAATGCAAACATACAAACAATTTTTCAAAAAAGTTAAAATAATTTAAAGGTTTTAAATGCAACGATAGTAAATGAACTTAATTTTCTGTTATTTTGCAAGTCTGATTGCAGTTGATAAAGTGAATGATCATCAAAGTAGCGCAGTATTTAATTCACTGTTATTCATTCTTATTTATGTTCTAGTTAATAACATTTGCATGAACATATTATTGTTAATTACTCATAAACATTATTTAATATGTTCTTATTAAGCTCGTAATATGATCTTCAGATCGTATGAGCGGATCAATGGATTTATATTAAAAAGCTGATTTATCCGATTAAGAATACGAAATAAAAAAACAGTTCCGTAGAAATTAAATAGACATTTTCTTAAATTAAATAAGTATTGATATTAATGAAATTTTGTACCAACCATACAATTTTTATAATTTGTAATTTTTGTTTCAAATTTGTTATGTTGAAACATTTTTTTTAATTATCGACAAAAAGCTGTAGTTTTATAAAATATTGCAGAAGCTTAAGGTTTATTTGAAAGTTATCAAAAACCTTCAACATTTTTAAAAAGAAACAGATTGTTCGTCTTCTCTTGAAAAGAAACTGTTCATCACTTCTTGTCTTGTATTGTGCGCAATAATTTACATAACCGTAATACATCATGAAAATACTTTAAGACTCTATTTTGAAGTAAAGTATACATCCATATTTATACATTTTACTTTAAATTATTAATTTACACAAACCATCATGTTTTAGTTTACATATTCATAAAGATATAACAATAATGTTGCCCGAAACCCAGTTCCATGAGAAAACTTCAGCTCAATTTCAAGTAAATTTATTGCAATAGATTTCCTTTTATATCGTACATCTTACAATTTTAATTGATATTTTGAAGTGATCTTCAAATGCTGCTGATCGATATCAAGTTGACTTGAAGCAGATACTACGCTTTGACATTACGGGACAGAAACAATATTCAATAGACTACTTTACTTATTTATGCATATTGTTTTATTTTTTATTTTATTGACGATTTATCTGTTATAAACAGATTTAGAAATTCGTTTGATATTTTTACCATACGGTTGTCCTGAAAGGCGACCCACTAATTGTGCTTTCAACCCCCTGGAAGGTAACCCAATACTTGTGAAAGGGCAATAGTTATAGACTTTTACTATACCTAAATAGTATTTTTAACTTCCCGTAGGGTAAGTTATTGTAATGGGCCGAAAATCGAAATTAAAATTTTTTTACATTTCTCCACGTTTTGAAGGTTTCTGAACATTTTGGCATACCTCAGAAAAAAATTTTCGTCCACGTTTTCGGGCGCACGGATCAACCGATTTGAATGGTTAAAAAAACATTCGATTTCTATTGATAGGGAGATGTGCTGATTAGTTTTTGGCAAAGGCAGGTCCAGCCGTTACGGAGATACAAAGCAAAGAGTGCAGAAAACAGAAATCGAGTTTTTGAGTATCCGAGCATCCGATTTGAATAGTCTAAAAAACATCAGTTTTTGGCAATGGCAGGCCCAGCCATTTCGAAGATACAGAGATAAATGTGCAAAAAATGGCAGTTTTTGAGAGAACTAAGCGTCCAATTTAAATGATTCAAAGAACCTTCAGCATGTTTTAACAAAATAATTGATTTAAAAAAAATGTATCATTTTTTTTATTTAGTTTTTTTTTTACATCGAAAATAATTCAGATTTTATTTTTAATTCTGACTAAAGTTCTAATATACTTTAAACAAATAATTTTAACTTTGCAAATCAGTTTATATAATTCTTATAAATATTAGACAATGTTACAATATTAATAATAATCTATTTAAAAACTTTCAGTATTCCTCGAACATTTCGTTACGGTACGGGAAGTTCCAGCAATTTGCCTTAAGGCACGATGCCATACACCCCACTAGTTATATTATTATTCAGCAGTATCCCTAAAGGTTAAATTTCTCTTGATATTATATTTCAGATTTATAAACTCAGCAGAAAATGTTATATACACCACTGCTTGATATCAAGCTAACCCAGAGTGGGATTGCATCCTGAAGTAGTGGTTCCTAATCCACGTTCTTATCACAGAATTCCTCCTATTTATTTTTGATATGGTGCAACAAGAAAGTTGCAGATGTGCTATGTATGTACATGGTGTTTAAATTTTCTCTGTTTTATTAAGAAATTATATTAAGATTCCACATAATGTGCATACTACAAAATAATAAGCATAGATAGAGACAAGCGCAAAAGAGGATAGAATACTATGATTTATTCCTTTCCGATAATGGAACATGTAAAATAAGAATCTTTTGATTCGTATCTCAATAATGCAGCTGTCGATTCATTACTCTTCGAATGCATTTAAAGCATTTCGATTGAAGAATTCCTTGATGAATAACTCGCGTGTTACACACGATGTAGCATTATGTAATAAGTTACGCTCATACCTGCTCTACATGAGAGAGTGAGGTCATGAACATGACCATCATTCATGATCTTGAAAATGCATTGCACTTTCGACTAGCGCTTACTGACTCGCATTAGCATAAGCCGTACGCAATATGGAACAGAAAGCCAACTCGAATGAGGACTTTCACAAACTTGGATAAACAACACGCGGACCGGTTGCCATTTGATTGTGTAATAATGTTACAGTATTGTTTACTTTTCAAAATATAATATAAAGAAACTTTGCATAATATAAAATTATACTGGTGTGGAATGAAAAAATATTAAATGAATAAATGAGGTTCCCTAGTGACTAAGGCTTTCGAATTGAGTCAAAAGTTTCAAGTTCGATACCTCAAAACTCTGACGTCAAACAGCAGTGACATAAGTTTTCACTTAGAAATATATTTAGCAACACGTTTCCAAATAAAAATAACCGTTACTCGACATTGCTGTATCAATAAAAAAAAATATTAAGAAAATTGTAAAAATAAATTCATCATACGAGGTGTGTTCAAAAAGTACCCGGAATTACTAATAATTAAATTTCGCGGGTCTGGAGTGTCTGATTGTCAAAATTTTTTTTTTATTGTGTTGGTATACATGCCCCTAAAGTATGATGAAATTTTCAGCTATATTCACTGTTTACTTTGTCTGTGGTAGTCGCTAAGGTTCGACGTGTTTTTCTGAGCTCGGCGATTTTTACAATGGAAGAATTGAAAAGTCAAAGAATTTGTATTAAATTTTGCGTAAAAAATGAAATAAAGTGTTGCAAAGTGCAAAAATTCACCAGATATGGCTCCGTGTGACTTTTTCCTATTCCCAAAGTTGAAGAGACCCATGAAAGGACGGCGGTTTTCCTCGATTGAAGAAATAAAGGCCGAATCGCTGAGAGTGCTCAAGGACATATCAAAAAGTGAATATCAAGGGTGCTTCGAAAATTGGAAAAAACGCTGGCATAAGTGTATTATATCTGGGGGGGACTACTTTGAAGGGGACCACATTAATGTAGACGAATAAATAAATATTTTTTTGAAAAAACGAAAATTCCGGGTACTTTTTGAACAGACCTCGTATAGAGACAGGCCAATCGTTTGGGTTGCCATCTATACAACCACGTTATTAACCCTCCGTCGGTCGGCGTGGTCTGACCAGACTTTTTTCGACTTCAATTAAAAAAAGAAAATACTTTTAGTAATCCTATCGACTAGAAATTTCTTGACTTTTCCTAAAATTTCAATAGCTGTCGATCAATGAAAAAATCAGGACAAAAAAATGTACAGAAGGATAATTATAAGGATATTAACTTTTTTATACTTCGAACGGTCGGAAAGGTCTGTCTAGACCACCCATACATTTTGTATGAAATATACGCTTTTTGATATATGTAAACCAGTATTTTGTCTTTTTTCATGGTATTTTCTATTCAAACTGCGTTGTATATATTCCTTGCTATGTGTTATAACATGAATGTTACTATTTTCATAAACAATCAAACTTATTGGTAATCGCAAACACTGAAAATCGGATGAGTAATGCACACATTATCAACAATTTTTCTACCCGAATTGCATTCTAATTTTTTTTTTGGCAAACCTGTAGTGAAACTATATTTTCACTTTGAGTTTTACAGCTCATTTCAAAGGCGACGCACCTCCATATTTCGTTTTTATTTGAATTTCACATTCATTTCAAAGGCATCGAAAAAGAATAAATATTGTTTTTCATTGATATAAAACAGAAAAATTAACAAAAAAAGCTACAATTTTTTTATATTTCTTGATTTTTTTTATATAATATAATATGTAATATTTTTATTATAAACAAGCTCAACACATGCAAAAAATTAAAACTATAAATATTTACTACTAATAATCGTTAATATATAAGACACCAAAAACTCATTTATCTCATATAAATGCATGTAAAATGAATGGTGGTCCAGCCAGACCTTACCGACCGTTCAAAGGTGAAAAAATATCCGACCGACGGAGGGTTAAAAACAAAGCTAGCAGACTAGTTAAAAAAATTAGTACAAACAAATTGTTGAATAAAAAAATTAAAATATACTGGATTTGTGAGAGTTATCCACCATAGTGACTAGGGCTATCGAATTGAGTCATAAATTTCAGGTTCGATACCTGAAAACTCTGTCAGCCTGACGTAAAGTAAAATGTTTCCAAATGATCAACATCCATTACTCGATATTGCTCTATCAAAAAAAAAAATTACAGAAATTGTAAAAATAAATTTATTATATAGAGACAAAGCAATAATTTGGATTGCCATCAATACAACCACGTTATTGAAAAAAAGCGAACAGACTAGTTTAAAAAACTAGTTAAAAAATGTTGTTGAATAAAAAAAATTAAAATATTAAATAATTTACGAACATCGCATAAAAAATAAGCAAAACTTCAAACTAGTGGTAACTATTTATTTGAAAAGTTTTATACTATTTCATTATATATTTTCTAGAAAAACAAACCTTTTTTGAAAATTTTAATTTGATTGATAATTATCGCATAATCGATAATTATATAATGTTTACATTTATTGATGAATTTCTGTATCATCTAACACTGAAATTTTTATTATAATGAAAGTTTAATTTTTGACGTAGTTGTTTGTCAATTATCATCATACATTTATCGCACTATTCATCTGATTATTTTAAAATTTAGAACTACCAGTGAAATTTTTATATAGACCTATAACAAAATTCAATATGATTTATATTAATTATTTAATATAGTTTAAATAGCGCCATAAAATTCATATGATTACTTACATTCCATAGGGTAAGCTATAGTAATCGCAAAAACATCTAAAATGAAAAAAATTACATATCTATACGTTTCAGAAGTTTCTGAACATTTTGGCATACTTCAGAAAATACAATTTTCGTCGACGATTTCGTGAAGACGGTTCAACCGATTTGAATGATTCAAAAAACATTCGATTTCTATTCATAAGAACACGTGGTGATTAGTTTTTGATAAAGCAGATTTGAATGATTCAAGAAGCAGTTTTCCACTTGTTTTGGTGGAATAAGGAACTAGAACGGGCAGTTCTAGTTCTAGCTGGGCAGGTAGGTCTTTAAAAGAAAACTAAATTTTTTAATATTTTTAAATAACAGTACTTAAAGTTTAAGCAATTTGCATTAAGACACAATGCCATGCACCACTAATTCTATATATTTTCTTACATAATAATTCCTGTTCAAGTATAATTATTAAAGAACTTCGTAAAGTCGTAAATACATTGAATGGTGATTGTTACCCTAACCAGGAGCACATACAAGATTTAACGCAAGAACAAGAACGCCCTGTTAAACTTTTACGGGTATCCCTAAAATGGAAATCCAAACCACCTCCATGCTATTAATGTTAATTGCAGAAATAAACGTTGCCAATCCCTGATGCAAATCAATGTCAAGTTCACGCACGTCGGTCAATTTCACCTTCTCTGACATTGTTCGAGGCACGTTACGTTGCGAATTGGCATATTTGACGCGGCATTAACAAATGAGAATTGATGAGTTCTGTTTGATGAAGCCGAATGCTTAAAACAAATAACTTGCATTGCACAGAATGCACGCCGAAGAATAAATATGGGCATTCGTCTGGAAGAGTTGAACTAGACGGCTAGACTTTGAGTGATAAGTGACATCAACTTATCGTTAGAACCGCGTGCTTCGCGCTATTACGCAATGCTAATCGAGTGGCGTTACGAAAGGGAAAAGTATCATGCCCGAAAAAAATTAAAATTTATTTGTTCTAATACTTACATCAATGTCGTGTTTTAATTCACATTTGTTACATTATCTAAAATTGAAATTGCAAAATATACGTAATATTCAAATGTGAAATCTATTGGATTGAAGTCCTAATATACTTTTTTCTATGAGATTTCTTTTTTAGAAGAATAATCGGTCAAAACAAGATATTTTATAGATTTTTGTACTAACTTGTTTCTTTAATAGCAGCATTCATTAACTAATGTTTAATCAGTAGGGGTGCTAGGGGCTGGTTTGCTGTAACTATTCCTCTTCTGATTCAAGTATAAATATATCTGAGTAAACTGTTGTTCATTATTTCATCAATTTCTAGAATAAACACGGTGTTACAACTTACCACGTATTTGGAGCTAGCTGTAACATCTACCGGAGGAAGAACTAACGACAAACAAAAGACAATAATGCCTCGAATAATTATTTTTTTATTTGATTTTTAATTTTAAAATTGACTTGTTGCTAACTCTTCTCATACATCAACGCTGACTAGAATGATTGCAAATAAAATATGTATATGTCTCCTGAAATACAACTTTTTGTCATAAACCACCGTAAACTACAATTAATATCACAATACAAATAAAAGATATAGTGTCTCTTGTAACATAATTTACATATGCCCACATCTTACAAACTATTAATTCTTCATTTCAATCTGTATATAATTGTGACTACTAGCCCCAATTTGTTTTTTTTACATTAATCAAGATAACTTTTTATACAATCACTAAATTGTTATACATGATCAAAGATTAATAATTTTGAAATAAAAAAGGATATAAAAAAATCAGTCTATAGTAATAAGTAGTAGTCCACATAATTAAGTAACCCATTCTTAAATATATTTCCAACGGATACGTGTGTTTGACTATTCAGCAAACTTATAGATACAATTTGATACTATTAATGTTAAAATGTTAATTTATTCTTCATACTCGAAACGACATCGATAAATGATATTTGTAGCAACTTCAAGGCTCATTATATTTGATAGACCTACAACATTAAATTTGAACAAATTATATCTATAAAATTATTATATACAATTTATCTTATGCAAAAGCAGTTTGATATAGACTGACAGCGTACAAAAGTAATATTGTAAACGGTCAATATTGCCAAAATATCTGGAGAACCAAAAAATTTTTATCCGCATCTTTTATAATAAACTTACAGCTCGGACATTTTGATGTACTTTCATATAATAGAACGCGCCACTTATAGTATCCTAGTAATGCAACTTCAGATTAGAATGCAATGAAATACAATTCTTACTTCCCAAAAGAGAAATTTATTTTCATCATCAAATCTCATTTATCGAAAATCAAAAACTCCAGTATTTATTATATTTATCATGTAAGTCATCGTTTATGACTAAAATTGGAAAAAGTATGTGTGCATGAGACCAAATTTTATGTTGCTAACGAGTTGGGGATGGTGCTAATTAAATTTTGGTAAATATTGGCCGAGCCGTTTCTTCGTAATTAATTGTTAAAAAGAAGTCTTATAAACTATTTTAATGAAATTTTGCACATTGCTAAAGTTCATTGTCTATTGTTGAATAACAAAATTAACAAAATTACATGGAATAATATAACTGCATCCAATAGCGGCTAAGAACGTTGAACGTTGAATGTTCAAAAATTACTTATAATCTTCTAATATGTAAAATTATCATTTTCATTGATGCTAGCAATTCAAGGTGAAATGGCAAAACCCATTTTTTACAATAACATTATTTCTGAATTTACTGTACAAAAAGACGCGTTGAACGAAGTAAATTACTAAAAAAATGTTTATTTTTAGCCGTGTACTTTTTATAACAAATTATTTATGAAGGTTGATATTTATTTATTTTGCGTGTGCTAACTATAAGTGATTGTATATTAACAATTATAAATCAATATAGATATAATGATCTGCAATATTTTAAATAAATTTGAATAATTGTTATTGTTCTTGAAATACGTTCATTTAGGTAATTGCTAATCATAAAAATAAGAAAATCAAAAATGCAAACATTGTACTGCAATATATAAAAATCAATTTCATAATACCTGCTTGTTGAAATACTAATAAGACTCGCCTTGCAATATACTTGAACTCAGTTGTAATATTACACAACGAAAAAAAATAAAATCTATGTACTTAATATTAAGTAATATTTAAATATCATTTTATCCTTAACATCATCATCAAAAATACGATAAGAATATTTTTGTTTTAATATGTATAATGAAGGAACCACTAAATTTCATAAGCCTAGTATTTATGTATTTTCTATGCATGTAATAGCACATCAATACAAGCTTCGCAAAGAAAAACCAGAGACCACTGTAGATACTAAAGATTTATAGATACATAAATGCAAGAAAGAAAATATATTTATAATTTAAAATTATCTCAATACATGTTTAAACAAACATTCATGGGCTAAGATATATTCTGTAAAATAATAGAGCCTTTTTCGATTAAAAACACAAACGACATGACTTGGTAGGAATTTTTGAATAGGTAATAAAAACTCTTTTGCAACTGTTGTTTTAGAAATAACATTTTTAATGAATTGAATTGATTAATTGATGGTTTGTAATAATGTGGCTATAAGCTCGGATGATATGTAAGTATGCAGGCAAACAGACAAGCAAAATAATGATATTAAATTTTAAATCCTCACAATGGTTAAAAAAATGTAGAGTCAATCCTATGTCATAAGTAAAATCAAAACATAACTAGCAAGTACAAGGTTTTAAGTTTAAATATTTTTGTTTGATTGCTGTTTCAATGATTTTCAATATTTTTTCAATATATTAATTATCGTATGTAAAAATACTTCCGTAAATAGCATAATAACCTTTTGCAAGGTGTGCATGTGCGTGTTGAAAACAGCACAAAAGAAAAAGTATATATTATTGATAAAAATATATTTCATGTAATTTTTAATTCGATAAAAATATGATAAAAAAATAAGAGGATAAAACGTTAGTTTATCCTTCTTATCAAAATTAGTCGAATCGCGATTATTAAGTATAATAAATAAATAATAAGATATGCTTAACATTTCAAAGTTTATTGAGTTAATCACTATTAGTAATTTTGAAGGAATTTGAAGCATTATCGTATATCTAACGAAAATTTGCATATCATAAAATTTATCAGTGATTAATACTTACTTTACTTTCATACATGAATGCATACAACCTACAGATTCTCGATTAGTATGACTTTAGAATAATTATTTTATTTATGAAAATAAGTAAGAAAAAGAAATATTCTCAAGAAAAAAGCATAAATGCTATTTTTTCAGTAAACACATGTTATGAAAAATAAAATAATCCAAACAAAAAATTCTAAAATCTTTCAAAGCTCATGAGTCCTATGTGCTGTTGTGATCATACTTCTTAACGACGTAGCTATGTAAAATTATAGTACTCAATGGTTGGCATATGTGACATATTATATTATTAGATTTTCTCTAATATAAATGAGTTTAAAAAAATTTACGGCATATATATATATATATATATATATATATGATATGGCGGGACACAAAGGTCCAATTTGACTATCCAGAACAAGTAATTAAACTGTCTAAACTTAAACCAAAAAAATATCATTACAACACATAACACGTATCAAACAAACAACTATCGAACTATGTTTAGTAAAGTTTCCAGTTAATTCCTAATTCTGAAAATTTTTTTTTTTTACTATTTTTCTGGAATTTGTCGTATGTTCTTATTACTCTATAAGCCGGAGAAAATGTAATAGCAAACAGATTCATCTTATTTTTAATTCTAAAAGAATTTTCTAAATAATAGCAACATTAATTAAGTAATGCAAAATATGAATTTCATGGAAACATTTTTCATAGAGATAACACTGAATATAAGCTTAATCCGGCATTTCGTCAGAAATATTGATCAGCAGAGTTGAAATAACTGTAAAATTGTTTCTTTTAACTTAATTTACTATTTCATTTACTATTTTTTATTGCTTGCACCTTTTCGTTAAGTTTGTGTCTTTTTTACCCGGCCCACATGTAAGCTTTTATAGAGGTTGTATCAAAAAGCTGTTGAATCTAACAACAAAAGAAAATATTTATATTATAAATTTCCAAACATTGCCGTTTATCTCCTGATACCAACATCGTAAAAATCAAGGTGATGGCTAGTTGTACATCTTTTGCCTTCTACTTTCAAATATTGTTGTCAAAAAAATTCTAACAAAACGTGTTTTTGAGGTATCGGTAGCGGACCTTTTTACCCGCTCTAACCTAAATATAACTAGTGGTGTATGGCATCGTGCCTTAAGGTAAATTGCTGGAACTTCCCGTACCGTAACGAAATGTTCGAGGAATATTAAATGTTTTCAAACAGATTATTATTATTAAAAAGAATTATATAAACTGAATCACAAAGCCATAATTGAAATTCAAATCTGAATTATTTTCGAAAAATATAAAAAAAAATAAACTTCCCCTTCGGGAAGTTAAAAAAAAAGTTGGATTTTTTTTTCCAAAGCAATTGTTTTGTCAACACAAGCAGAAAGATTTCTGAATCATTCAATTTCCATGCTTATTTCTCTCAAAAACTGACATTTTTGGTATATTTAGCTCTGTATCTTCGAAATGGCTTGGCCTGCCTTTGCCAAAAATTAATAGCCATTTCCTCCAATCATTACCAATTGACTGTTTTTTAGATCATTCAAATCGGATGCTCCGTTCTCTCAAAAACTCGATTTCTATTTTTTGCACTCATTGCTCTTTATCTCCATATCGGCTGGACCTGCCATTTCCAAAAATTAATCAGCACATCTCTCAATAGGAATCGAATGTTTTGTGAACCATTCAAATCGGTTGATCCGTGCGCCCGAAAACGTGAAAGAAAAAATGCGGACACACAAAATACACACACACACACACATCCACTTTTTCTGATAATGAGGTATGTCAAAATGTTCAGAAACGTCAAAACTTCAAAACGTCGCGAAATGCAACAAATTTCATTTTCGATTTACGGCCCATTACTATAACTACCCTACGGGAAGTTAAAAATAGATGCAAATTGAAGATATCTCTTGTAAAATATTCGACGAAAGCAGAAATAAGAAATTGATGATAAAATTACCTAATTAACATTTGTGTAAAATTAAACAATATCACAAATTATGAACCAAAATTCGTGTATCAGACGTTACATATTAAATAAACTGACATTATATTGGAATGTAATGCTAAACCGTATTGCTCGACGTATCAAGAGTTCTATGAACCTCAGGGTAACAATTTCAACCTATCTTTTTAACTTGATGTCTTTTGAAATATGATTGGAATAGTTCGAAATAAACCGTCTAGAATGGCACTGAAAGGGTAGACCCAGAGGTTGGTTTGGTTCGCACCTAGCGCACTCATCCATCCGCGAGGCGATGGACCTCTTTTGTCTGCACAGCCTGTGTACACACATGTACACGGCCACAAACTCTGGTATATATAGTTCACACACATGTCCATCGCCTTCTTCTATACACACTTGTTAACTCCGCACACACACGGACACAAGTCGAAGATTCGTCAGTGTGTAGGGTTCCATAAGAAGCAAACGCTTCTTCGTAAACGGCCAGTACATTGTGAATCCTCGTACGGTTAAGAACGACCATCTTCCTTTGAACAGCTTGTGTATCAAACAAACAAACAAATTAAATAAAAGACACCCAGACACACCTCGCATTTAATATTTTCATGTGGTTTGTCTAACAGTGATATCTTTGAAGCAAGAACGTTAGTTCACGTACCCAGTTTTTTTCTTATTTTCATCTTCCGAATAGAAGGCACGTTCGTCGTACGTGCATCGCATATTTGATTTTTTTTTTGAAAAAAAAATTAAGTCAAAAATATAATCATGCGTGTACTTGCTGTCGCCGCGTTTCTGTTAGTGACAATGGCTACTCAGTGTGTCAATGGTAAGTTTATAATTATAATATCTATACGACCATTTAATGTGTTCACCTATTGAATTTAATATCATTCATTATCATATAACATATTGGATTACGTTATCGTTGTCGAAAATTAATCATTTTAAGTCCAAGCCAACGAAATTCATTTACTGTGTAACGCGAGATGTAATCGAAAGTACTTCTTACGGAGAGTGAAACTGATACAGTTATCAGTTTCTGTATT